>NW_013667706.1:182087-190603 GCF_000517525.1 Limulus polyphemus
CCTACTAGAGGGTCAAATAGAAGGGAAAAGATACAGGGGAAGACCAAGAACAGAGTAGATAACAAATATTAAAGACCTGGTGAGAACAGACAGAAGTAGAGGATTGTGACAGCCAACCTTTCTGAGGAAGATGTTGATGATACAATTGGAAAATACATCATTTAAATGCTCATTTTTGTCTTCTCATTAGTTTACTATTCTAAGCATTATTTATGGTGTAGCCTTTATGTAGAAAATGGTATATCTTTATTATTCTTATGTAGGTTACGATAAACGTCATGTAGATCATTGTTCTGTTTTAGGTTACGATAAACGTCATGTAGATCATTATTCTGTTTTAGGTTACGATAAATGTCATGTAGATCATTCAAGGTTTATAGAATAGTACATATACAGAAAGTACTCCACTTAGGCCCTGGGACAATAATATTTTGTATTCCTTCATAGTCCCACCCTATTAATGTCACTTAAGTAAAATAATGTATTAAATTATAGCAAATAAAATAAAACTATGTTTGTTTTGATGTTTAGCATAAAGCTACACAATGGGCTATCTGTGCTCTGACCACCACGGGTATCGAAACCCGGTTTCTGGCGTTCAAGAAAAGTCCGCAGACAAGCCGCTGTGCCACTGGGGGCTAAAACCGTATTTCCGATTGTTTTGTGTAATGTAACGGCAGTTGTGTGTGTGTGTGTGTAGAGGAGGGGGTATGGAGGTGATTAATAGTTGTTAGTTGGCGGATCGTGGGGAACTTCAAAGATTGCTGCACCGGCGTTAATTGCGACTCGTGAAAAGCCCAGTTGACCTTGTATCTTACAAGTGGGCCTATGCGGGTTGGGAATAAATATCGATAGAACGGCCCTTAGGTACAAAAAAGTAATACTTATATATGTATCTCATAAGTGGACCTTGTTTAGCTGACCCACCTATATGCACGTTACTGGTACGAAAATAAATGTAACTTTGACACAGTCCAGTTACATACATGGCAATTCAAGTTAAATATATTGTTCTCCAATTCGTGAATTCTCTAAGTACGTTTAACGTATTCCTTTTGGAATTTCGTCCAAGTTATACGTAGCTTCGTCTGACGACAAACAAGATAAACCATAGCGTGTGAACAGAACGTTATTTCAAGTTATATGTAGCTTCGTCTGACGACAAACAAGATAAACCATAGCGTGATAACACAACGTTATTTCTCGCTTCGTCATTTTAGGTGGTAGTCACCCTAAACACTTAGTTTGTAGTTTTACATATAGATAGGATTTTAGTTAGACTTTTGACAGGTCTAATTCTGCTAACGAGCTGTGGTTTTCAGCAAAATGCTTCTTGACGTGCGGCATTATAAGATAAATATGGCGTGAGTTGGTTTGTTTTGAATTTCGTGCAAACCTACACGAGGGCTATCTGAGCTAGCCGTCCCTAATTTAGCAGTGTAAGACTAGAGGGAAGGCAGCTAGTCATCACCACTCACCGCTAACTCTTGGGCTACTCTTTTACCAACGAATAGTGGGATTGACCGTCACATTATATCGCCCCCACGGCTGAAAGAGCGAGCATGTTTGGTGTGACGGGGATTTGAAACCCGCGACCCACAGATTGCGAGTCGAGCGCCTTAATCACCTGGCCATGTCGGGTCAAATATGGTTCTGGTTAGGAATGTTTTCGTGTTTCACCCTGTCTAGGTGCTCAGTACCAAAATATAGTTATTATTTACCAAATTGAAACCAAACTTCAACCTTAACGTAACCCCACAATCCTTTAAATTCTGATATTTGAAATACAAAAAATTGTGAAAGACGTGTTAAAAATCATGGGTCGGAAAATCATAAAATGATTTAGGGCACCAGACCGTGCACTTCTATAGGGGAATATGTGTGTGTGTGTGTAAAACCAATAGTGGTACCGGTAAGTGCATATGTTATGTTCAAACCACAAGCTTGTGCCAAAACCTATATACGAATCATCTCATATTTTTTCAGCCTGGTTTTTTTACGGCGATTTCTTTAACATTTTTTAGGGTAAGAAGTCTTTTTTTAAACACATTTTTCTAAACTTTCGATTCACCAGTTTGCTTCTGGATCCATGACTTCGTAGACTAGTTTGATTTTCAGAAAAATCCAACACTTTCAGGAAATTTTGAGTAGAAGTGTGTAGAAATTCTCAAACACTGCTTTAACTATGGTTTTCTATGTGCTGAAACTAAACTTCATATGTATTAAATTCATGGGCAAAATATTGACCTTTAAAGTGAACGTAAGCAAAATGGCCACACAAAGGAGATGCAGCACGATAATGCTATGTAATTAATGTTTGTTTGTAATTAAGCACAAAGCTACACAATGGGCTATCTGTGCTCTGCCCACCACGGTATCGAAACCCGCAGACATACCGCTGTGCCACTGGGGGCTGCTATTTAATTTGTAGAGAGCTACTTTATTATAACTGTGATTATTAAGCCTTAAAAAAGATGCTCTCACACAGTCCACTCTGAAACCTTTTATTTTTTTAGGCTGAATGGGCTTGAATTTTTTAAAGCTTGATTTCACAAAATAATTGATATCTTCCGGGCGAATCAAAAGAGGGACCACGCCATTAAGTTTTAGTCAATTTAGCTTCAATGTGAAGCTAGTTTTTAATTTATGTGATACGGTTTATATTTCTAAAATTTAATTTTTATTATTATGTATTTGATGGAATTGAATAACCTTTTAACGCTTATAATATATTCAAAGGTAAGGTTAACCTCTGTAAAACAAATAAAAAGATAGCACGTTTTAGGCATCTTATGTGCTTGTAATAGAGGGAGACTTTGCATCTATTCCAGTGCATTTGTTCTTTGATTTTGAAAATATTTAGTTCTTGACAAACTGCCATTGCTGATGTCATAGCAACGACTTGTGTGTGACAGATAATGCATGGCACGATAATGTTATTGACGTAAATGCATACAAACTTAAAATAAATTGAGAATCAAATAATGAAGGAATATTTTGAACCGGATCACCAGTTTATCGATATTGAATTCCTTGCTTACGATTTACCCCACTAGAAAAAATAAGAATTCAGATGGCGCTTGATCCAATTTCTTGGTAATATGGAAGTAGGTTCATATATGTGAATCAAAATCACTGTAATGTATTGAAACAATTTGACACCAATACTTCAACAAACAGCGCCATTACATCAAAAACACTGTTACGTATTGAAACAGTTTGACTTCAATACTTCAACAAAGCAGCGCCATTACATCAAAAACACTGTTACGTATTGAAACAGTTTGACTTCAATACTTCAACAAAGCAGCGCCATTACATGAAAAACACTGTTACGTATTGAAACAGTTTGACTCCAATACTTCAACAAAGCAGTGCCATTACATGAAAAACACTGTTACGTATTAAAACAGTTTGACTCCAATACTTCAACAAAGCAGTGCCATTAATTTTTTATAATGACTTGTGATCTTGAACTCATGAGTGACGTATTAGTTTACATCAAGGATTTTATTTCCTTTACATTAAAACAAACGTTATATTCTCCAAGTAGCTACAAAAGTTGTATATGTAAAATTATCTGTCGTATACATACTTCAATATATGTAAAAATCCCACAGTGTAAGCGTATTACTGATGATGAAACGTTGCTATAGTAACCAAAGCTAACAACATATGACCTATTAACATTTGACCTTTTCAAGCTATATACATTACCTATTGACATTTAACCTTTTCAAGCTATAGACATTACCTATTGACATTTGTAACTAAAACAAATCTAAACGCTTTGTAACTAAAACAAATCTAAACACTTTGTAACTAAAACAAATCTAAACACTTTGTAACTAAAACAAATTAAACACTTTGTTACTAAAACAAATCTAAACACTTTGTAACTAAAATAAATCTACACGATATATATGTAACTAGGTTCCAAACGTTTGATTATTTCAGCCACCTACAGTGCAAGAGGTGAAACCAAGCGCCACCAGTAACATATCTGTAATATTTCCTTTTTGTTTTTGGCTTATATTTTTTGTCAATAAAACTGTTATCCCTGATGCAACGGGTATTGTGTTTGTCAAGCGAAAACAGTTTCAGAAGTTTATCACTTGTTTAGATACAAAACCAACATTTCATGCACTTATAATTTAGTTTAACATTTAATAAACATCATATTTCTTCTACGACTTACAAGGATCGTAAAAGCTCCTTCCACGTGACATTCTGGTGGCGAATAGCAACACATGGAGAAGTACAATAAAACTTAATACTATAATACTATTTCCCACATGCTCCTCTTTCTGTATAATTGTATAGTCCAACATATTTATTTTTTTAGCGAAATTATAATAAATTGTTTAGGTTTTTTGTTAAGATCTTGGCGCGCTGTAGATCATACATATTTAACTTAAATTAATATCGTATTTTGTTTGTTCTGAAACTTTTTCGCTCATACCTACACAAAGACATAACCGTCTATAATTTTGGACTTATGGACTGAACGGAAAGCAGCTAGTAAGTAGCACTATTTCCAATTGTTGGAATATTTTTTTTCGACCCAGTGATGGGATTTGGTTGTCACTCTTATAACACATCCATGGTACGAAAGTGCTGAGCCTTCTTTTTCAAATTAATCATTTACAATATGATGTTTTAAAATTTTGTTTAACTGAAATTAAATATCAGAATATTTCGAACGTTCAATATTCAACATTCACCCCAGATGTAAATAATAAGAAAAAACGAGAACTGTCTACCCACAATTTAAATTGTTATATCAACATTATTGAAAGATTGAATAACAAACTATTTAACCCCAATTTATATTGCTGTATTAGCATTATTGATAGATTAACTAGCAAACTATCTAACCCCCATTTAAATTATTGTATTAACATTACTGATAGATTACATAACAAACTGTCTAACCCAATTTAAATTATTGTATTAACATTACTGATAGATTACATAACAAACTGTCTAACCCCAATTTAAATTATTGTATTAACATTATTGATAGATTAAATAACAAACTGTCTATCCACAATTTATATTGTTATATTAACATTGTTGATAGATCAAATAACAAACTATCTAACCCAAATTAAATTATTGTATTAATATTATTGATAGATTAAATAACAAACTGTTTACCCACAATTTATATTGTTATATTAATATTATTGAAAGAATGAATAACAAACTGTCTACCTACAATTTATATTGTCATATTAACATTATTGATAGATTAAATAACAAACTGTCTACTCACAATTTATATTGTTATATTAACATTATTGATAGATTATGTAACAAACTATCTACCCACAATTTAAATTGTTATATTAACATTATTGAAAGAATGAATAACAAACTGTCTACCCCAAGTTGAATAATTGTATTCACATTATTGATAGATTAAATAACACACTGCCTACCCGCAATTATACCAAATTACATATATTAAGCACAGTACTACAGTACAGTTTTCACAAGTCTTATTATGCTCTATAGGGGCTATGGTTTGTCCAGTAGTAAAGTTCTGGATTTTGGAGCTGGTGAGCCGGGTTCAAAAACATGAGATACCACAAAATATTCCTAACAGTTTAAGCTGTGGGTGCATTACAAGAGTGACAGTCAGTTTCTTAACGTGGATGGTGGGAGGGGAGGTGCTGTTGATTGGTTGCCTTCCCTCTCGTCTGTTGTTCAAACTTAGAAAAGGTGTCGGATACCCTCAGTAAATTTGCCATAAATACGAATACTATGTTTTAAAAATCATGGAGGGATGGGTGGCGTACTTGTACCTTTTGGCCTTGCCAGGTATATTGAATACTGATATATACTTTTATGGGAATAACCCATATTCCGATTGTACGTGATATGCTTAGTCATTATTTAGTACATTTTGAACTTTACGTATTTCACCAAGCATACCTTCAGGCAGCGATGTAGCAGAGTAAGTTGAATATATAGTAATGCTGAATTGTTTAAATATAGGGATGGAAGGGTAGCGATATGAAGGGTGATTTCCATAGGCTAAAAAATAAATCAACTTTTGTAACAACATAATTAATAGAAAGTAGAAAATATACAAATAAAGTAAAAATCACCTATAAAAATGCCACGTTTTTCAATTTTGATTTATTCACCGGAATATTTCATTTTATACATAGAATAAGTTATTGAGAAACTAGCACCAGAAATGGAACTATAGTATACGAAGCATTAAACTGTACACAGTGACAGCAGTAATATTTCTTTTCACTTATGAAGCGTTTTTTTAGCTTCAAAAAGACCCTTGAAAACCTTCACTTCAAAGGTTTTGCTGGTTTTGGTTTTCTTTTCTTTCATATCTAGAGCGTCCCCCAGTGGCAAACTTTCTGGTTTCGTCATTTGGAACAAGCGTACAAAATGTTTATGAAAGAATAGATTATTCCAAGCTTTTACTTGTTGTTAAACAAATGTTTAAACAACTCTGTTCAACTCTGTTTTATATATTTCGTTATACAAACATAAATATTACTAAGCATACACAAACTTCCCGTAGATAAATCCAATCGTATTTACTTTACATCTTTGTAAAATAGTTTATAATGACGTTTTTTTTGTTTTGTTTTTGTTTTTGCAGATATGACATAAATATGTTTGGCTTCACCCAACCAAAATTAAGACTAATATCGATCAGGCGAAATTGAACTAGATTTATCTTTTGGTCGTACAATCGAAAACAACAAGCACGTGACTATGATCAGTTCTTAGCAAGTAGACAAACGGTAACAAAATGTCTGTGTTGTAATAGAAACAATAAACGAGTACATTCTTAAAGCTACGTTTTGCCTTCTTTAACAAACTCTACGTTATTTTGTACCCCCAATAGAGCTGCAATAATTACTGCTTTTGCTAGCAAGCACACCGACAAAGGTACAATTACAAGATTACAAGATAAAGGTAATCAGATTAATCAGACGATTACTTCAAATTGGTAGTGTAGCACTTGATATTATTGAACAACCCTCTGGTGGTTCAACAAAGCGTAATTCTGCCATAGACATTTCTACTTCACGTACCCACCAGTTTTCACAAAGCTCCGACAATCGTAAAAGTAATGCTATTCTAATTCGCCTAATGTGCAGGGCCTAAAAGTTTACTACATTCCATTAAAAGTACCAAGTCTCTGTCAGAAAGGTCACAATTCACTCCAAATGTTTTTTAAAAGCAAAATCCTGCAGGTTTTGAGACTCTTTTTGTTTTATTTGTCAACTTTCAAATCTGTGGCATTTCGGGTAGTAAGATGTTTTCAAGAGAAACCAAAGAAAAATATACCAAGTAGTCTGAGCCAATCATTTCAAAGACCAGAAAAAAAGCAAATATATTAATATCACAGAATTAGCTTAAAGCTGTGTGGATTCTTAAACTGATAAGAACCTTTTCGAATAGGATATAATGATATAATGAATAGGATATAACTCGTTAGGGGGGGGGTGTTTAGTTTGTTAGTTCTATTTCTCGCAAAGCTACTCCTGGAAAAATGAATCGATAATGTCATGTGTGTGATACATCGATACTGTTTTAAGGAGAAAGACCTTGCACAGATGTCATGTGTGTGATACATCGATACTGTTTTAAGGAGAAAGACCTTGCACAGATGTTATGTGCGTAATACATCGATACTGTTTTAAGGAGAAAGACCTTGCACAGATGTTATGTGCGTAATACATCGATACTGTTTTAAGGAGAAAGACCTTGCACAGATGTTATTTGTGTAGTACATCGATACTGTTTTAAGGAGAAAGACCTTGCACAGATGTTATGTGTGTAATACATCGATACTGTTTTAAGGAGAAAAACCTTACACACAAAAACCAAAACACCGTTCATAAAAAATTAAGATAAATTTTCAGTTGATAATTATATTTTTTTAAGCTTTTGGATGAATAAAACGTATATTTTTTGTTTTGTTTGTCTGTCGTTAAGCGCAAAGCTGGGCCCACCGAAGGGCTCAAAACCTTGAGCTTTATAGCATTATAAGGCTTCAAGCTTAACGTTGACCCACCTTTTGAAAACTTGTTGCAATAATTTTTTGTCTGTTTTAAGCTACATTGGGCTATCCGCTATGTCCAACCCCAGATTTTAGCGTTGTAAGTGCGTAAACTTACCGCTGTCTTACCGGAGGACGTTGCAAGATTTAACAGCGTTGTAAAATCGCAAGTACTGCTATGTCAGGTTATCGCAAAATATGTTGAAAGCGCTATTTATTACACAGCAACAAACAACCTTTTTTTAATATTTCGAATATAATATTCGTAATTATCTTCAAATTATTTACCGTTGACAAACGGGAATTATACGCTATTTAACACGAGGATCGATTTGCAATTTAGAACCAGTATCTTGTTGTTGTTGGTTATTAAGCTCAAAGCTACACAAAGGGCTATCTGTGCTCTGCCCACCACTGGTATACAGAACCCGGTTTCTAGTGGTATAAGTCTGAATACATACCGCTGTGCCAT
>NW_013667706.1:191528-195169 GCF_000517525.1 Limulus polyphemus
GTTGTTGTTGTTGTTGTTGGTTATTAAGCTCAAAGCTATACAAAGGGCTATCTGTGCTCTGCCCACCACTGGTATAAATAGTGAATTTTTTTTTTTTACTGAATAAAGTTCGATCCAGTGCTTTATATTAAGCACAGTATTACAGTACGGTTTTCACAAGAATTATTATGCTGTATAGGGAGCCATGGTTTGTCTTGCATATTTTAATATTTTCTACTGAATAATTAACCCCCATGTTCTAATTAAAGTAACTGGCCCGGCATAGCCAGGTGGTTAGGGCGCTTGACTCTCAACCTGAGGGTCGGGGGTTCGTCTCCCCGTCGCACCAAATATGCCGTGGGAGCGTTCTAATGTGACGGTCAATCCCATTATTCGTTGATAAAAGAGTAACCCAAGAGGAGGCGGTGGGTGGAGATGACTTTCGCTGTTATATTAGGGACGGCTAGCGCAGATATCCCTCGTGTAGGTTTGTGCGAAATTCAATACAAACAATTAAAGTAATCTGTGTTTGTCTCAGTTTTTATATTTTATGTGTGTAAAATAATGAGACTAGTCAGAGTTAACAAAATCTTTATTATGGAAAAGAGAAAAAGAAAAACGCAGCATACATACTTTCACACACGAAAATGTAGTCGCTTCTGTTGGATTGTAATTAGCTCTAAGGCTCCATTTCTCCCAGGAATGTCAGGATAGACTTCGGTCGAGTTTAAAACTATAATCATAAAATAGGTTTACAGTTAAGCTCTTGTTTCGTTGTCCAGTCGACAGCGTCACCTCCTGACCTTCACAACATTGATTGGTTTTTACCTTTACCGTCAACACGGTCAGCACAGCACGGCACATTACAGTCGCTAGTCATTTCTATTTGAATGCTATATGTTACTGCAATATCATCTCTGGCAGAATAGACATTATCTGCTATAGTTAACAAAGAAACAAAGCACCTAGAACAACGTAATCCCTGGACCACATATACAAACCAAATACACAAAAACTTTTAAAAGTTTCTGTACAAATAAATCAGGTAGAAAACGTATGATATGTCCGCATATTATACAGGCATACTTTTAGTGGACTTACACAGTTATATTGTGTAGCCTCAGTGAAAGCATCTCCACAATTGTCACCAGTGTCAGTGGCGCAAACAACGATAGAGCCACAACATTAGAATTTTTTCGCGAAATTTAAATTGACTTCTGCTTTGTAATTTATAGCACAATTATACACTTCTTATCAATATCTCTGAATATTCTATATAACAAATTATTCTACCTTGTTTGATTACATTTTTATCACATTTTTCACTTTCATTCTTATTCGCTACATTGTCACTGGGCTTTTAATTACCTTCATTATTGGGTGCTATTAACCTAGAGCCATCACCTCTAAACACTGAGATTCCGACCTAAACAGACGATGAGAAACAAATGCTCTTCCAAATTGTGTATAATGAATTTGCTAACAAGTCAATTTGAATCATTCGAATCACTAGGTCGTTAATATATACATATATCTAAGATTTAAATAAGCGGTAAATCTGAAGGCTTATAACGCAAAAAATCAGATGTTGATACCCGTGATAGGCACAGCACAAGATAGACCGTTGTGTAGCTTTGTGTAATATATTATTCACAGGAATGCTGGCAATAGTGAGCGGAACAACAGAAAACATTGTTTTCCGTCTCTCCATCTCCATGACAAGTTATTTAAAGTTCCCAACAGCTATGGTTTTGTATACTATAGCAACAATAGAAATTGTTATACTACCATAGTTACGTGAGCTCTTCGATTTCTGGAAAAAAAAAATAACAACAACC
Source organism: Limulus polyphemus (assembly GCF_000517525.1). Taxonomy (NCBI): domain Eukaryota; kingdom Metazoa; phylum Arthropoda; class Merostomata; order Xiphosura; family Limulidae; genus Limulus; species Limulus polyphemus. The sequence continues at coordinate 193,346 of NW_013667706.1, forward strand.
AAAACGACTTGTCCTACACTGTTCTATGAATTTAAATGTATTAATTAAATTTGTCACAGCTGTAACAAAATCAAACATAAAAAAGGCTGGATTCCATACTTTTGATATGGGCTCTACAGAAACTGTATATATATTACCTTTTAATACGGGGCTCTTCAGAAACTGTACATATTACCTTTTGAGATGGGGCTCTTCGGAAACTGTACATATTACCTTTTGATATGGGGCTCTTCAGAAACTGTAAATATTACCTTTTAATATGGGGCTCTTCAAAACCTGTACATATTACCTTTTGATATGGGGCTCTTCAGAAACAGTATAAATTACCTTTTGATATGGAACTTTTCAGGAACTGTAAATATTACCTTTTGATATGGGGCTCTTCAGAAACAGTATAAATTACCTTTTGATATGGGCTCTTCAGGAACTGTAAATATTACCTTTTGATATGGGACTCTTCAGGAACTGTATACATTACTTTTTGATATGGGGCTTTTCAGAAACTGTATATATTACCTTTTGATATGGGGCTCTTCAGAAACTGTATATATTGCCTTTTGATATGGGGCTTTTCAGAAACAGTATATATATTACCTTTTGATATGGAGTTCTTCAGAAACAGTATATATATTACCTTTTGATATGGGGCTTTTCAGAAACTGTATATATTACTTTTTGATATGGGGCTCTTCAAAAACTGTACATATTACCTTTTGATATGGGGCTCTTCAGAAACAGTATAAATTATCTTTTGATATGGGCTCTTCAGGAACTGTAAATATTACCTTTTGATATGGGGCTCTTCAGAAACTGTATATATTACCTTTTGATATGGGGCTTTTCAGAAACAGTATATATATTACCTTTTGATATGGAGTTCTTCAGAAACTGTATATATTACTTTTTGATATGGGGCTCTTCAGAAACTGTATATATTACCTAACCCTTTATGTTCGCTTTTATTTATAAACACGTTTTGAAGAAAACAAAACAAGCAAACCATGCACACAATAAAGGCCAATTGTGCTTGAGAGATACATTTTTAGACTTTCAAACCGTAAAACAAAGAAGAACATGTGTAAAACATGCTTGATAACGTTACTAAATGTGTTGAGATGGAAAGCTTGTCAGGGATGAATGGTACCATGCTTATTATTTCTCTTTTATCAGTCAGTTCAATCACACAGGATAAAACCAACTTCCAGGATGAAACAATGAAGAGTCTGACGAAACCCAGCTATTTTTATTAGCTTACATATTTGAAACAGAAAGATTAGTCACACGATTAACAAAAATAAGCTAACTGGAAAATTTCCAAGCTTCACGAAAAACTGGCAGACTTCACTTAACATATTTGAAAATAGAGTTTATTGGGAAGATATTTACTTTTTTATTAACAGGAATAAAAACAATCAAAATTTTCAATTAAACGTAAATGGAATATTCAAAACGTTTAGTAAAGTGAGCATATATTTTTTTAAATTTCAAATTATTGGTTCACTTACACACACACTTAAATGTGTTTTGAACTTAAATTTTGTAGATTAGTCAACATTTTAAGAATTAGACCATCTATATACTACTAAAACTTGTTTGTTTGTTTGTTTGTGTGATTGTCTGTAATTAAATACAGCAAAAAATGGCGTAAAGTAGCACCATATTTGTAATGAAATGAGAATAGAAACAGAATAAAACAAGTTTCGTTAAAATCGGGCCACGGGTTACCAAGTTAGCGCCGTTTTTTGGGTCACTTTTATGAAAATTTCTAGCATGAGTAATTTTAAATCACACTACCGTTCACGTTCTTTACAAAACTTCTTCGTT
>NW_013667706.1:196156-199045 GCF_000517525.1 Limulus polyphemus
GCTACTCTTTTACCAACAAATAGTGGGATTGACCGTAACATTATAACGCCCGCACGGCTGAAAGGGTGAGCATGTTTGGTGGGACTGGGATTCGAACCCGCGATCCGCAGATTGCGAGTCAAGCTCTAGGCTAAGGAATCGGACAATGTAGTTTAAAACGAAAATCAAAACTTAGTTCAGATCATTTATTGTTGAGTTGTCGACTTCTTTTATAAAACAATTTATAATTCAAATAGGACAGTTTAACATTTTAGAATAAGTGTGTTCGTTGTGTTCAAAGCGGAGTTCGCCATTAACGATCGGTAATAGAAAACTGATTTATGTACATTGCGAGGTAGTAAATTATAGGAAGTTAATTTAAAGTCACGTATTTTGATCTAATAAAGCAGTCACATTTGAGAAATCAAAATGTAGAATTTTTATTAAACCTAATTCAATACATACAAATCATTTTCTAAAAATATATCAATACAATAGATTCTACATTAGTTTCTGAAATTTAATTTTCTTTTAAATATAATAATAGAATATTTGAATTAACTAATAACTAACAAAACAAGAAAATGTTGATTTATTTTGTTTTGCTTTCATTGTTAGTAATATATTTTTTTCTGCTTTCATTGTTAGTAATATATTTTTTTCTGTTTTCATTGTTAGTAATATATTTTGTTCTGCTTTCATTGTTAGTAATATATTTTGCTCTGCTTTCATTGTTAGTAATATATTTTGTTCTGTTTTCATTGTCAGTAATATACTTTGTTCTGTTTTCATTGTCAGTAATATATTTTGTTCTGTTTTCATTGTCAGTAATATATTTTGTTCTATTTTCATTGTTAGTAATATATTTTGTTCTGTTTTCATTGTCAGTAATATATTTTGTTCTGTTTTCATTGTCAGTAATATATTTTGTTCTGCTTTCATTGTTAGTAATATATTTTGTTCTGCTTTCATTGTTAGTAATATATTTTGTTCTGCTTTCGTTGTTAGTAATATATTTTGTTCTGTTTTCATTGTTAGTAATATATTTTGTTCTGCTTTCATTGTTAGTATAATGCATCTATAAATATGGTTATTTTTTAAGTTTCCTTATTAGGAGCGAGGTGTGTGTTTGTGAGTTAATGAGACTTAATCGTAGAACTTCAAATGGTTATGTATTGGACATGGCTTATAGTAATGTAGTACATGCGTAGTAATGTACTTTGTCATTATTATTATGTCTGATATATGACAGAGATTCCATGTCAAACCATCTTGTTTCTTAGCCCCATAAATCAAACTTTCACTGTCTTACTCTATTTGGTTTTGTATTTTTAGATATTTTTTTCACCTTGTGTTTTGTTAGGACTGTTTATTGAAAGTTTAACAAATCTATTTCAAGTTTACTGCTGATTTTGATTGAAATAAACTATGTAAAACAATTATATTCTCACGAGATTAGAACTTGGATTAATGAGGTACAAGTTAAATCTCCATACGGTATTAGAACTGACTTCCAACTGAGAACGGTGTTATTTTAGCATACACTTATTGTACAATCAGATCTTTTAAGAGCTTTTTCGTTAGGGATTTTATCATGATTTTTGTGCAGCTGTAGACAAAGTAATCCCATAAAAGCACGTTGTGCTTTAGGAACATTTTCTTCCAGTCATAACTTCAACGCAGGATATCACAAAGATCTGTATATGGACGTAACGTGTTAACACTGAAAGAATTACGGTCTCTTCTTTCTACTTCCTACAAAATTTTGTGTCGAGATACTGAAAGTCACTGACGTATTCGAAGCTACTATGATAATAAATAAACTACATGTATTTATAGACACGGTAACACTACCAATACGTATTATTCTGTTCTAACGTATATAGGTACCAGTGTTAAATATATTAAGCCTCAAGGATTTACTTTACGGCCATACTGCAGAACGCTATAAATACACTTCAACTGCTGGAACCCTAACTAATATCTTACATACAAACACTTTAGTTTTAACCATACTGAGACTTTTATACTAATTAGAACCCCATGCGTCTTGTAATAAAAACAACACAATTATGTCTGCCATTTTTGTGTGTAACTGATGGTCGTAGAAGAACTGGGAAAATTTCATTGTTAATCCTAACTACATTAAATTAAATTATTTATGAGATAGCATGATTGCAAAAGAAATATAACATAAAACAAAATTCTCTACCAATCGTTAAAATTTCAATGCTTTATATCAAGCAAAGCGTTCTATGGGCAATGTTTAGTTTCTGTATACCAGTCCCTCGAAAGTACTCACGTGTATGGTCTGTATAAACTAAGAGATGGTTTCTGCCTGCCCACAAAAAGGTCACATTGGATGCGTGAACTTGCAACAAATACTTGCTTGTTTATGTCAGAGTTTCGCGCAAAATAATTAAAACAAAGATTATCTGTGTATAGTCCTTCCTAAGTACGGGCTGATAGACTAGATAGAAGTCTGATAGTTGACATCATCCTTCCCAATCTCTTAAGCTATTCTTGTCAAATCGAATAGTGGGATTTAACCATCGATCTTATAGTACATCCATAGTACCATTGACGGTTAAAGTTTGCGATCCTTGATGTGAAGATGATTTCCAGAATCTCACAAACATCAACAGTAGTCAGAATTTTTGTTTTAACGTGAACATTATTTTTATGTTGTATTATCAAGTTTTTCAGTAACTTCGTGTAGTGTATATTGAAGAAGACCAAGTATGAACATTATTTTATGTTGTATTATCAAGTTTTTCAGTAACTTCATGCGGTGTATATTGAAGAAGACCAAGCATGAACATCATTTTATGTTGTATTATCAAGTTTTTCAGCAACTTAATGCGGTGTATATTGAAGAAGACCAAGCATGAACATTATTTTTATGTTGTA
>NW_013667706.1:200010-207418 GCF_000517525.1 Limulus polyphemus
GCCCCCACGGCTGAAAGGGCGAGCATGTTTGGGGTGACGGGGATTCGAACCCGCGACCCTCAGAGTGTGAGTCGAGCGCCTTAACCACCTGGCCATGCCGGGCCAAGAGACAATGTGAATAAGTAGAATATGGAAGTCAACACGATGTTGACATTAGAGCAATGGACCTTTGAACACCACAAGAATGGTCAAATCTTGTTTTGTGTTCCAACGGATCTATCGATGTATGTATTGGAATGCTGCAAAATCTAGATATGTGGATTATTTTTGGATGTTACACAGGTTACAGGAGAAAAGGTAGCATTTGTAGCAAAAATATGGATCCCAGAGTTCTACAGTTGGGTTCAAAACGTCTCTAAGGTACTCCTATATCAATACCATGTGCAAAATGCATCTCAAAAGTGTTATAGATACTACACAAATGGGAAACAATACAAAAAAAGGACATTTTTGCGGCGGAGGCTGTAGGGTTCATCCTTTTTCGGGGCTCCTATTTATCACATAGATGTAATTTCTTCCTGGTTCTGGTGTCCCCGAATCAGAAATAAGAAGTTATATAGGCTAATTCTAAAAATATTTCAAAAAGGTTAAAAGTAGGCTTTGACTTATAACCAAAATACAAATTTGATTTTTCATTTTACGTGGTTACATTAGAACTGGGGAGGCGCCAGCATCTTCCCAGTGAGGGGCTGAGATGGACTAGTAAAAAAGAAAAATCAACAAAAAACAGCTGTATACGCCTCACCCCTTCAAGTAGCACAGCGGTATGTCTGCGGATTTACAACGCTATAAACCGGGTTTCGATAGCACAGCACGGATAGCCCATTGTGTAGGTTTGTGCTTAACTAGAAGCAAACAAATAAATTACTCTATATAATATGAAAGAGATTCAGAAAAAATGTGTTGAACTTCTTGTTGTTGAGTGCAGAGGACGATGCACATTTGGGATAGGTAGCTTCAGCTTCTGCATGCCTCCTCTTACCCCCGCCTTGGAAACGGTTAAAGAAAAGCTCGTTGGCCAGGAGAGTTGGTAACGCCGATGCTACTTTTCGGGATCAGTATCTATATTTTTATTTATTAAGAAAATCAAGCTAGCACTTTGTGCTGAGTTGGAATTAAAAGTACTGTGCTCAAAGATCCTTTCATAAAGTGGTATAAAGTTTAGCGTGGGGGCTATTTATCCACGACTCGTGGTTCATTGTTGCAAATTCGCGTTCTCACTTTATGGCATGATTTAAGAGTTAGCCTGCGGACTATATATCTGAGGGTCCAGGGTTCACGTCCCGTTACTGTAAATCTACGCTCCACACTTTTTGCCATAGGTGCATTATAACACTTTAAGTGTTTAAAGTTCTAGATGAGATATAACACTTTAAGTGTTTAAATTCTACATGACATATAACACTTTAAGTGTTTAAAGTTCTACATGACATATAACACTTTAAGTGTTTAAAGTTCTAAATGAGTTAAGTTTTAAGTGTTATTCAAGTTATTGATTAAATAGTAACAATCTAGCTTATTCTGAAACGTTTTTCTTCTTCTGCTGCGGATTCGTCAAATTATTATACATTTATAAATACGTATCCATTGACACCGTTATAGATGATAATTATATTTGCAATATAAATGCCAGTAGAAATCAAAACATCTATCACTGGAAGATGGAATTAACGAAAAATGAAATCGGAAAAAAGTAGTTGTATCGTTGACTATACATAGGTAATAATAAGCATTAATTACAGTATCAAGACACGTGACGACAAAAGTGGTTCTATGTGTTGGTCAGGTGAACAGCCTGTAAGTTAATGAATGCAGAATGGATGGTAATCTATTTGTGAATTAGTAAAAGTTTTGTGGTACTATACGGATTTTACTTACCAGTTTATGATAAAATGTTTCCATAGATAACTGCAAAGTGATTATAAGTTCTAAAATCTAACAACAAACTCTTTTCATGAACAGTTTCTTCATCAGAAGTTCTTTGTCCTTGTAGCCCTATTGAAGAAAAAAACACGCTTACAAAAAAAAAAGAAAAGAAATAAAACACCCAAGATTTTGGTGCAGTGTTTGTATTTAATCCTGCCTGTGTTATGTAAATATAATATAGTATTTTAAATCCCCACCCCAAACAAAACAATAAAATAATCTGTGCGTCTGGTGTGTGGATCATAACATTCAAGTTATTTTGTTCATTCTTAGTCTAAACTAGGGTACCCACATGGGTAACTGTGCAAGAAGCCTTATGGAGAGAAGATGACATCTAGCGTCGGTAGCTGGAACTTATGTTCCGAGTATTTTCTGTGACATTTCTAGCTGTCCTTGAAGAATTGCATCTAGCTTTGTATTGTTGCGTCAGCGAGGTCACGTGACCAGTGTCACGCCACGTTTCTAGAACTATCCTGTGTCTTCGGGAGTGCTCTAGCATTTGCTAGATTGGGGGTGGCTGGTATATATAAGATGGTAACGGCGTGATGTGAGATTGTGTGTAGGTAGTGAGTAATTGATCTGCAGTCAGAGAGTATTGTTGAAGTTCGTTTTAGCGTTTGTTTTAGTGCGAATGTTGAAATCAAGTGTATCGTAAAGTTATATTCAGAAAGAACAAACCAGTTTTATTAAGTAAGGACTTGTGTCGCTAAAGTTTCGTCGGAACGAAGTTACAGAAAGTTAATTAACAAACGGAGACGTAACAGTATATTATAATAACGAGGAAGAATCTTTCTATTACATAACACATATAAAATCCTTATTATTATGTAGATAGAATAAAAATAAAGAAACAAAATGATAAAAACATAAGAAGTGTAAATTCTTCCCTGAAAAGTGTAAGGATTTGAATTTTTGTTTTCATTTCAGAAAGCTTTCAAAACCCATTTGACGTCATCATGAGGTCATCATTCACCTGGCACTGACATGGCAACATTATTAAACACTAACCAGTCTTGTAATAACTCTAGGGGAGATCCCCAACAGATGTGCAAAACTAACGGCGCTGCTCTGGGAGCACAAGGTGGGGAGAATAACGAGCACGATGAGTCAACTGGATTTGATGAACCTGTAATATTGACAGGTAGCATGACGTCACTGAAAACAAACGACGAAAACTGTGATGACAAAAGACCAAATAAAGGAAAGTCGGTCGTTTTCCACAGCGAAACTAGTCAGCCAGCAATAAGGAAGATTTACAGTGGTAAGTACCAAAAAAAATGTAAAGGAGTATAACAAAAATAATGATAAGAAAATGTGAAGGAGTATAACAAAAATAATGATAAGAAAATGTGAAGGAGCAAACAAAAATAGTGATAAGAAAATGTGAAGGAGTATAACAAAAATAATGATAAGAAAATGTGAAGGAGCATAACAAAAATAATGATAAGAAAATGTGAAGGAGTATAACAAAAATAATGATAAGAAAATAGTGAAGGAGCATAACAAAAATAATGATAAGAAAATGGGAAGGAGTATAACAAAAATAATGATAAGAAAATGTGAAGAATATTTATATAGTTTCTGTAATTTGACACAAAATAGAGGGCACACAATATTCACACAAATAAGCACAAAATGACAGCGACATGCACGTGTTTTGGCCGACACTGTACTGCATGTCTGACATTTCTTGAACAATATCGATGATATTTGTGTTACAGCCTAAGGAAATATCTGTTCAACCTCTACATTTTGTGTTTTACAAATCCAGCCTATTCGTAACGTATAAAAGTAAATAAATGAGCTTCTTGTTGAATTGAACATATAACACGTGGTTTCTAAAACACAGTACTGTGACAACTTATTATTCGTAGTTTTATTTTACTACCACTTACATGTATTTTAAACTAACTCGTTTGATACTTGATCCAAGCTTGTCTTTCTGTAATATTGTTTCTAGTTTTCCTCATATTTTCAGATTCTGTCTTTTTTCACCCTCGTTGATTGTTCTACATTGTTCATGAAAGTGCAGAAGTCAGGAATCTGTACTAGTCAGTTTAAGAAGGCTCAAAAAAAGGCAATAATTTTTATTAGTCAGTTTAGGAAATCAAGATAATGGCAGGAATCTGTACCAGTCAGTTTAGGAAGACTGAGAAGGGTAGGAATCTCTATCAGTTTATTCAGGAAGAATTAGAAAAAAAGAAATCTGCTGTAGTCAGTTCAAAAAAGTTCAGAGGGCAAGAATTTGTATTGGTCAGTTCAAGAAAGTTCAGAGGGCAAGAATTTGTATTGGTCAGTTCAAGAAAGTTCAGAGGGCAAGAATTTGTATTGGTCAGTTACAGAAAGTTCAGAGGGCAAGAATTTGTATTGGTCAGTTAAAGAAAGTTCAGAGGGCTAGAATTTGTATTGGTCAGTTAAAGAAAGTTCAGAGAGCTAGAATTTGTAGTGGTCAGTTACAGAAAGTTCAGAGGGCTAGAATTTGTATTGGGCAGTTAAAGAAAGTTCAGAGGGCTAGAATTTGTATTGGTCAGTTAAAGAAAGTTCAGAGGCCTAGAATTTGTATTGGTCAGTTAAAGAAAGCTCAGAAGGCAAGAATTTGTATTGGTCAGCTAAAGAAAGCTCAGAAGGCAAGAATTTATATTAGTCAGCTAAAGAAAGTTCAGAATGCAGAAATATGTATAAGTCAGTTCAGAAACGCCCAAAAAGGTCGAAATCTGAATTAATCAGTTAAAGAAAGCTCAAAAAGCAGGAATTTGTATCAGTTTGTTTAGGAAAAATCAGAAAAATAGAAAGCCGTAACAGTCAGTTCAAGAAATCTCAGAAAGGCAGGAGTCTGTATCAGTATTAGTCAGTTCAGAAACGCTTAGAAACGTAGAGTCTATTAGTCAGTTCAAGAAAGTTCAGTGGGCAAGAATTTGTATTGGTTAGTTCAAGAAACCTCAGAACGCATAAATCTGTATTAGTTAGTTCAGAGACGCCCAAAAAGGTCGAAATATGAATTAGACAGAAGTCTGTATCAGTCTGTTTAGGATTGCTGAGAAGAACAGGGATCTGTGTTAGTCAATTCAGGAAGGTTCAGAAGGGTGTTAATATATATTATAGGCATTTTTAACTTGTTCAATATGACCCATAAGCAAAAATACATTTTGAAGTCTTTTTGTCTTATTGAAGACAATAAAAGTTTGAAGTTAAAGTTATTTTTCTTGATGAAAAGGGGTGTCTGTAAATATTTTCCTATAATTGAAACCCTTTGCACAGCAGATAAGCTATCATTACAGGTATTTCTAATCTTTTTAATGTAACAAACTGTGTCGGGTTGCAGAGCGAATGGTCCAAAGTTGTGGATGTGATGCTATTGAACACGCTCCGGTCTTTCAGCTGTGGAGCGTTATAAACGTAATTATCAATGTTGTTCTTCAGTTCAAAGAGAGAGATAAACTCTTGTGGAAGTGGATGCTTCTGACTGGTTGTTTACTTCTGGTTCAAAATTAATAACGGCTATTCCCGAACCCTAGGGTCTCTGACATGGTCGTTTTGTCCCCACGTGTGTAAAAGGTCTAGTTCAGGTTCAATATTCTAGTTCCTGTTGCTCCAAAGAAGTATTACCATTTTTAATAGAAACAAAATGTATTGAGATTATAGATGAATAATATAACATAACCTAGTTAGTTGCTTGTTTGTTTGAAGTAAAGCACAAATGGGCTATCTGTGCTCTGCCCACCACGGATATCGAAACCCGGTTTCTAGCGTTGTAAGTTCGCAGCCATACCGCTGTGCCACTGGGGGGGGGGGGCAGCTCATTAGCTATATCATTTATAAATTAAGTATAAATAATATTACGGCAGCGAAACATCGGTCTGAAGCTTTTTTGTTGTCGTTTGGATTAACTGTGATTCCCATTTGTGATAGTGTGATAAAACCCTTTTCTGTTATATATCTTCCTCGGCTATAATTCGAACCCGTGAGCCCCCGCGCTCCAAGCAAATGCTCTTCCAACTGAGCTAAAAGGTTAACCCTCTAGCAGTTCCTAGTAAGACACTTTTTACAAACTCAGACTATCCAAACATTTTCCCAGTCCTTTGTGCAGTAAGTAATGTATGTGTACTGTTCTATTTTAGTCTCTATACTGTTCGCAGAGCTTTTGTTTTGTTTTGCTACTCTAGTTTCTTGAGCTTCTCTAAATAACCTCTAAACAGGTAAACATGTTCTTCATGTTGCAAGGATCTTTTTTTTTGTTAGTTTACCATGCGTTTGTAGAGAACGACATACTCTGTAAGAGCCGCTTAGCGACAATAGGACATTAGTTGCTAAAACAGGCTGACAGAGAATCTACTGGAAAGCTTTGCAAGTGCAGCATTTGAGACTTGCCGAGTTCAGCATTTCTGTGTAAAAGTTCTATTTTATACTTCGTATTTTTGTACTTTGATTTCATATTCAAACACGAGAATCTGAAACTTTTATAATCAATTTGAGTAAAATATTTTTTTTTTATGAACGAAAGGTCACCTTGGCCCCTGATGACCAAAGAAAAGGATAAGTTGGTTAGTTAAACTTGAAAAGAAACAAGAGTAGTTCAGTTTTCGAAGAGTAGACAGAAAAAAAAAGAGTCTGAAAAAGTTAATTCACTTTAATTTGATTAAAACTCCCCGCTATAGACATAGCATATATATAGCCCAATGTGACTGTGCTCTAAAGTAAACAAACAAATATATTTCCTGATATGTTCATCACTATTCTTGTTACCGGTTATGTTATAAAAACATTTGACAAAATACCACGACCTTCTTTCTCAATAGTATTGAATAACTTCATGAGTTTAGGGAAATTAATATCTGTTGTTCTGTTAATATATCGTCATTTATTAATTAAGTCAATGTTTTTAATGTGAATACTGATATATCCAAATATATCTTACCACTCTCGACCATTGCTTGGGATTTGACTTTATTTATATATTACTTCTGCCTGAGGCTGCCTTAACTAGACCACGTGTATGGCTTTGGAGTCTCATAAGCTGTTTATACTTGACATTTATTATAAGTTTTTTCTATCGTAGTATTTAGATTAATTTAACTATACGATATTTATTTTACTGTTTATTAAATCAACTTTTATTTTCTATTTTATTACATTATATAGACATAAATACGAGGTTTATAAACGTGCATCCACACGAGGTATATATAATGCTAAAATCCGGGATTAGATTCCCCGCGATAGACAGCGCGCACATAGCCCATTGTGTAACACTGTACTAAATCAACGTCACATATACACAAACATGAGACTTTCGCTCTATTTTCTGTATGCTCGAGTTGCCATACAGTATATCGAATTAACTTTATATTATTTATTTTGTTACAGTTATATAAGTATAACTTTGTATTATTTAGTTTGTTATGTATATATAAACATGAGGTTTCCTGCTTTCAACAGTAACACATGTCTGAAGCCATTTATCTTAAATTAAAGTTGCAGTGTC
>NW_013667706.1:207473-208526 GCF_000517525.1 Limulus polyphemus
GGTGTCTAAGGATTCAATGAGGTTCATACTGGTGTCTAAGGATTCAATGAGGTTCATACTGGTGTCTAAGGATTCAATGACACAACATTGGTGTATTTCTACGAACAGACGATTAGTGTTCATTTTGTTTTTAATTGTTAACCTTTTTTGATTAGTTTTTGCTGTTGGATGCTCACGTGTACACGAATTATTATAAGTGTATTCAGATTTTGTGTGTTATTAAGATGTGATGAAACAACTCTTTGTCTTGTGTAAGGAATGGACTCTTTTTTTTATTATTAATTTCTTTAATAGTATAGGTTACAACGCAGGAAGTCCTTTCGAATATTATTAATATTTATTCTACTCAAACGAACATTTATTTTCGACTTAGGACTACCTTAAACCTCCTTAGCTGGCCAAACCTGGTGACATATTAAAAAGAAAATACCTGGGATTATGGCGGGTAATACTGTATATAGCAAAGGTAGTGGTATGGAACTGTTAGTTCAATTCGTTCTAACTATTAAAGGTTTTAGTTTTCTTCTGTATTTATAACATTAGGTAGTTATTTTAAGTTTGTTTGTTTTAGAATTGGAATCATTAATTTAAATTTATAGATTACGTTTAAGTTCTCATTTATGTAATTAGCATAATTTTGATTAGAAGTTATTAATGATTATTATAAATAATTAATGGAGCTAAAACGATCTAATTTCGTAGAGTTATTTGTTGAAACTCCGATTCCTCCTCTTATCAGAAAACCCAGGGCCTAGCATGGCCAGGTGGTTAGGGCACTCGACTCGCAATCTGTGGGTTCAAATCCCCATCACACCAAACATGCTCGCCCTTTCAGCCGTTGGGGCGTTATAATCTGACGGTCAATCCCACTATTCGTTGGTAAAAGAGTAGCCCAAGAGTTGGCGGTGGGTGGTGATGACTAGCTGCCTTCCCTCTAGTCTTACACTGCTAAATTAGGGACGGCTAGCGCAGATAGCCCTCGTGTAGCTTTGCGCGAAATTCAAAAACAAACATCCTATAAGTGCAGAAATGATGTCATATATTGGTTAATTT
>NW_013667706.1:209449-210481 GCF_000517525.1 Limulus polyphemus
GTTAAATTGTTCTCTGATACTCCGAGAGTTTGGTTATGAAAGACAGTTTCGAGTGTAAACTAAATAACACATATATATATATATATATGTGTGTGTTTTGTTTTATTAGTTTTTGAAATTTTCTGATTCAGCTCCAATCTCAGGTGCCTGCCTGAGCAGCACTACACCCATCTTTCACTAACACGAATACAACTAATAAAGGAATTGGTTACCATTTGAATTAAACACTGATTAGTTTAAGTTTCTCTTTTACAATATTTTCAATTCATTCTATTTTGAGATTGATACACTTTGTATTGTAAGTGTAAAACGAGCTCAGTATAATGTGTTGTCCATAATCAGTACTCCCTTCATTTTGTTCCAACATATAATTTACACACAATTTTATCGGTATTGAATAACATTTATGGGTTGCTCAAGATAGTTGAAATTTTAACTTATAGCTCGCATTATTCCTGCCTATTCTGATGTTTTAGAATGTTTCTGAATATTCTAAATAATTCTGAAATGTTCTAGCATATTATTATGGAATATCCTAGCATATTCTGGAATATTCCAGAGAATTCCCCTTTATTCAGAATGTTTAAGAATCTTCTATATATAAATAATCCAAACTAACACGTTTTACTTCTGGAATATTATCTATGACATGACAATGGTTTCTAGAACAAGGGGATCACCTGCCAGTGATCCTGTCAGGAGCAGGAATAAACTAGCTCCTACTTATTCTAAGGTTGATTTATAGCACTGGAAAGGCTCAAGCTTCTACTGAGGCATATTTACTGTAAGAATGGAGAGTCATTGATTGTGTAAATGCAGTTGCCTTGAAACAACAGCAAGCAACACTGGTCACAGAAATGGAGCATGTGTGCTGTTAGAACAAAGGTTAAACAAGAATTTTCCGGCATCATATATTAGAACTTGTCCTGACATCTATTTTCAAAGACTGTATGGGGATTTCGTCTGACCCAGATATTGTAATTTTAAATCGATTCCAACAATCTCGGGAATACATGGACCAGTCCAGTTATG
>NW_013667706.1:210491-212395 GCF_000517525.1 Limulus polyphemus
ATGGTATTTTTTTGTGGTATTCTTTACAACAGTTGTTGATGGTATTCTTTACAACAGTTTTTGATGGTATTTTTTTGTGGTATTCTTTACAACAGTTGTTGATGGTATTCTTTACAACAGTTTTTGATGCTTAAGATAGGACATGTAGGTGTTAATGTATAAAAGTAATTTTGTGGAATGAAGTACGTTGAATATATATAGATAGAACGTAGTGCATTTAAGTAATAATAAATTCTATTGTGTGATTACTGTGAAGCAAGCAGCGACCAATCATTTTTGTCTTGCAGTCAACTAGCCTACACATTAGCTCTAAATGACGTGTTAATCGGATGTTTTTATACGTTTGAAAAGCCTCGTTTATCGGGCTTATAAAAACTGTTTATCTACAAATAGGTCAATGAAATAAAACTGCTTTGGAAAATATAATTGGGACCTAATGGGTTCAATTTGCACCAGAGGTTCTCTTCTTTGTTTAATAGCCAATTATAAGTTTCTTAGATGTTTCATGTCTAATAAACCCTCGATCGATTGGTTCATATATATCAAAATAAAATACTCCTCTTTTTCACCATATGTCGCAATGAAGTAGATTTTTCTTTGATTATTGAGAAACTAACTTTCTTGCTGGCCTTCTCCTTTCGTGTAAACTAAAATCTCGTTCTTCACAATGGGATGTATCACTATTTTGTTGTTGTTAGCTCACTGCACTCTGTTAACAATATCCTCATCATACAGGGAGTCAAAATTACGGAACCAGTCAGGAGACGTCGTCTACATTTTCGTTTTAAAGTAAAAGTATTTTACCCACGTACTCGTTCCATTAAATCGTCATCATTGTGAGAAACCACAATAAGGCTTCACAACATAGTGATTGTTCTTTGCTTACAAGCGCTTAGATACAGCATTTCATTGACCTGCCAAACTTATAAAATATCAGTTTCCATGCAACCATGGGCGTCCGCGGGGGTGGAGGGTGGGCAAGAGGGGGCACACCCCGGAAAATGAGAAACATAATTCCTTCTTTATTCATTCAGCATATGTATATTCATTTTTTTAGTGGATTCACAATTTCACACTACTTTGCTCCCTCCCCCCGGAAAAACTTCTGCGGACACCCATGTATGCAACAACTTTTTCAAACATATAGAAATAGAAGCGAGTTAACCCGACACTAACTACGACTATTTTTCATTTTTCCTGTTCTCACGTCTAGTAAATTCTTGACAAGTGGGGTTAACAGTAAAATATGTGATCCCTTTCAAGAGGAAAACAACAACATAATCATTATTAGATAAACACGACTAAGTTAAAACTTTATAGTAAATCTCAAAGATATTAATGTGGAACTGCTATATGTAATTCTATATAGTGTATCGTAATATGGTTCATTGGTGTAATGCTAAATTTTATATTATAATAAATCTCAAAGATATTAATGTGGAACTGCTATATGTAATTCTATATACTGTATCGTAATATGGTTCATTGGTGTAACGCTAAATTTTATATTATAGTAAATTTCAAAGATATTAATATGGAACTGCTATATGTAATTCTATATACTGTATCATAATATGGTTCATTGGTGTAATGCTAAATTTTATATTATAGTAAATTTCAAAGATATTAATATGGAACTGCTATATGTAATTCTATATACTGTATCATAATATGGTTCATTGGTGTAACGCTAAATTTTATATTATAGTAAATTTCAAAGATATTAATATGGAACTGCTATATGTAATTCTATATACTGTATCATAATATGGTTCATTGGTGTAACGCTAAATTTTATATTATAGTAAATTTCAAAGATATTAATATGGAACTGCTATATGTAATTCTATATACTGTATCATAATATGGTTCATTGGTGTAACGCTAAATTTTATATTATAGTA
>NW_013667706.1:212969-222879 GCF_000517525.1 Limulus polyphemus
CCACATACAATTTCTACTAACACTCGGTATTTAAGGGATTGAAAAGACTGTCTTAATTATAAGCTCAAATCCGCTTGGAAAGTAGAAAATAAAATATTCTAAAGTAACTAATGGCTCTAACGCTTTCCATCACCGCGATGACGTCATCGTGAACGTAAGGAAGTGGATCTTAATGTTACCTCCAAAAGATGTATTATAGAGTTGTTGTTGCGGTTAAGCACAGAACTACACAAAGAGCTTTATGTGTCTGCCCAACGCAGGTGTCGAAACCCAATTTTTCGCATTATAAATCCTCAGTCTTATCACTGAGCCACCAGAGGGATTGTTGTACAAACACAGAATTTATTGATTCAGTTAGGTAAAACCTATTTGAAGTATAACAGAAGGTGGTAGGTTTGCTAGATGCAAATGGTTTAGTTATTAGAGGACAATACTGAACCTTTTTCTACACATCCTATCAAACTGTTTAGTTATTAGAGGTCGATACTTAACCTTATTTGATACATATCGTATCAAATGGTTTAGTTACTACAGGACAATTCTCAATCTTTCTCTACAGAGCATCACAGTTATTAGGGGACAATACTTAACTTTTTCTATATATAGTATCACAGTTATTAGGGGACAATTCTTAACTTTATTTATATATATATATAAAACAGTCCCAGTTATTTGAAGACAATACTTAACCTTTCTCTACACATAGTATCAAATGGTTTAGTTATTAGAAAACAATACTTAACCTTTCTTTATATATATAGTACCACTTATTTCCTTTTTTGTAGCTATCTGGTGGCTCAGCGCTAAGTGTGAAGGCTTATAGCGGGATCAGCCGCTCGGTAACTTTGTATTAGCCAAGAATTTTTAGACTCTGGTGGCTAGCCCTGACAGCAACCTTAAAGGGCGAGCATGTTCGGTAACGGGGATTCGAACCCGCGACCCGCAGATTGCGTGGCGAGCGCCTTAACCACCAGGTCACTAAAAACCAAGAAATGTCCAAGATGCTAAAAGCGAAACCTACGTGAGCCATTACACTACTCCATAATACAATAATACAGTCGTGATTAAACATGAATACATTTAATTTCTATAAGAACCTTGAGCTGTAATCATAATAATTGGAGAAAGGAAAACAAATAGACATATTACTACTGACTACTTTGGTTATTAGTTTTATTTAAATTCTGGAAATATAGATTGAACTTTAGTATTTATAGATACTCTCGTGTGCGTTCCCAAGTCATTCGTAATTCTCTAAATATATCTGAATACTACATAGTAGAACGTTACATTTTCGTGGGTTCTTTAATATCGTTCTCCACATCAAGTTCTCATGAAAATAACTTTAACTTATCGCACTAATAGAGTCCCTCACGTGCTCTGTATTCCAATCCTTTCATGTTCTTCGTAACTAACGTAATGCCTATTAAGTACGCTTGGAAACCAGTCCTTAGCATCTTTAAATAGTGACCAAGATTAGAGTTTGACCAACATGCACATTCTTTAAAACACAAGGAAATATTGGGCTGTCATATGCATCAAAGATCAAATAAAACAATAAAATATATAAAAACTCAATTTGTTGCCCCCCATACTGTTTTCTATATGATTTCCAATCATAATAGTTAAACCATTTTAGCCCCCAAGTGGCTCAGTGGTAATTCTGAAGGCTTATAACGTTCAGACTCAGATTTCGATATCCGTGGTGGGCACAGATAATTCATTGTATATTTTTGTGCTTAACAAGAAACAGACAATATTTACACGAACCTGGTCATCGTAGGATTTAACGAGAAATGTTTCTTTGCTTTGCTGTCAACTGTGCACGTGAGTATTCTTAATTTTTAATTTCTTACGAATTAAATCAACATTTCACTACTAGCAAGTTGGTGGTTAGGATTCTCGTCTTTCACTACTAGCAGGCTGGTGGCTAGGACTCTCGTTATTCACTACTAGCAGGCTGGTGGCTAGGACTCTCGTCTTTCACTACTAGCAGGCTGGTGGCTAGGACTCTCGTTATTCACTACTAGCAGGCTGGTGGCTAGGACTCTCGTCTTTCACTACTAGCAGGCTGGTGGTTAGAACTCTCGTCTTGCAATCTGTAGGTAACAGAATCGAAACCCGGTGCCCATCATGTTCGCACTTTCCATCGTAGTGGCGTTATAATGAGAGCGTCACTACCAACCGTTTGCCTTCCCTGTAGTCGGCAGTTTCAAATTAAGGGCGGCAGCAGATAGCGCCTTAGTATAGTAGTTTTGTTACTAACAAACAAATAAATTACTCGCACCAATCAAATAGTTAAAACTGCCGATGTAAAATCTCACGTTTAGAGCTTTTTGTAGTAATTAATTGTATAAATAAAACCTCATGTTTAGAGCTACGTGTGGTAAGTAACTGTTTAAATAAAACCTCACGTTTAAAGCTTCTTGTGGTAATTAATTGTATAAATAAAACCTCACGTTTAGAGCTTCTTGTGATAATTAATTGTTTAAATAAAACCTTACGTTTAGATCTTCGTGTGGTAATTAACTGTTTTAATAAAACCTCACGTTGAAAGCTTCGTGTGGTAATTAACTGTTTAAATAAAACCACACGTTGAAAGCTTCGTGTGGTAATTAACTGTTTAAATAAAACCACACGTTGAAAGCTTCGTGTGGTAATTAACTGTTTAAATATATGATTACATCTTTCACGCAGATTGGTCTTTTAACCTCTAAATTACCGATGGGCCCTTAACACATAGACTTTATCAAATAATATTTCTAAACGATTGAAGCGCCGAGTTGCTTCAGCGATCTCAAATAGCATACGAGTCACATAAAAATTGTAAAGAAAACTACCGTCAATATTTCAATTAATCGTGCTAATAATTGGCACAGTCCCATATGTATTTCACATAGAAATTTGATGTTTTACTGAATATTTTTTTTCTGTTTTTTTGGGGAGGGAGGGCATTTCTTTACTCTGAAGGCTGTAACAGGTAGAAAAACATGAAATTATCCAATGTCATGTAATATATGAATCACACCAGTGGTGAACAGTATAAAAACAAATGGGCTTATGGATAAATGTGTAAATGAAGTTAACTATATCTGATAAGAACGTTTATTTGTTTGTTATATGTCATGAAATGTTTTAATATAATATCTTATAAGGCAAAAAAATGGAGTGGTTGCTTTCAATTGACCTGTAAAAATAATGACTTTATTATGTTTGTTTGTAATTAAGCACAAAGCAACAAAATGGGCTATCTGTACTCTGCCTACCACCGGTATCGAAACCCTGTAAAAAAAACAAACATAATAAAGTCGTTATTTTTACAGGGTTTCGATACCGGTGGTAGGCAGATCACAGATAGCCCATTGTGTAGCTTTGTGCTTAATTACAAACAAACATAATAAAGTCGTTAGTAATTAAGCACAAAGCTAACAATGGGCTATCTGTACTCTGCCTACCACCGGTATCGAAACCCTGTAAAAATAACGACTTTATTATGTTTGTTTGTAATTAAGCACAAAGCTACAAAATGGGCTATCTGTGATCTGCCTACCACCGGTATCGAAACCCTGTTTTTTAGCGTTGTAAGTCCGCAGACACCCCGCTGAGCCACTGGGGAGATTTTCTTAAAAATCAGAAACAATCTTTTTCCTTTTTAAAGTAAATATACCAATAAATATGTGTGTGTGTCAACCATAGTCTATAATTACCTTTGCGACAAATAATTAAATGAAAAATACTTTATGTTTCGTTGACGTTTAGATAAGAAAAAATTCTACCCCACGCAGAACTAAGTATTTAAGTTATCGAATAATAATAACTGTAAGATTTGTTCGTGAAACTGAAAAGTCAAAATTCAATACCTTGTTTAGAAACAATATAAAATAATTGAAAAAATTATATGTAACTGAGGAAAATAATAACAAGAAAAAGAGAAACTAACAAAGAACTGTATACAAGAAAAATAAATAATATACAGATTCAATATTTCGCCCCTCCCCAATAACACAGCGGTAAGTCTGTAGGTTTATAACGCCAAATATCGGGTTCCGATACCCATGTGGGCACTCCACAGATAACGAATTTTGTAGCTTTAAATTTGACTACAATTAAACAAAGAAACTGAAAACAGCGCGGGTAACCAACTAATGTATTCGAACCGTTATAAGTTGTTATTTTATATCATTGCAAGCTCCTGGTTAGATAGGTATGTTAAGTATTGTTTACTGGGTTATGTTTTAGTTATGATCTATGTAAGTAGCTTGCTGTGATCAAGGTGACTGATAAATCAACATTTCTGAATTACTGTCGAATTAAGCCAAAACTCAGAAAGAATTTGTTGTAAGATTAAGCACTCTCAAGTATTATTTTTACTGTGCTACAACTTTTCCTGTCTTTATCTACTTCATTAAGTTCAGTATATTTTGAATTTTCCTGTCTGACATCTTACTGCATATATCTATTTCAAGATAGAGTTTTAAGACTTTTATAATTGTTTGCTTGGAATTCTTCAACAAAACGTATTGAAAGAAAATATTTAAAAGATTTATTTTTGCAGCGTGTGCCTTTTATTTTGACTGGTTTTTGACATATAACCGCTTAAAAATAGATATGTTTTAGGCGGAAGGATACTTTAATGAAACTTTACTTAAAACAGGGACTGTATGATTGGCAATTAACGTAACGACTTTTCTGTACTATAAATATACAAAATTATTAATAATAGGACAGTTAATAGATTAATTAGTACTATCTCTCCGTCTGTATTTTTTTAACCTGCGATCATGGAAAGTATAAATATATATATATATATATCTGTGAGAAAACTGAAATTACCAATAAACTTTTTAGAGTGGTGTATACTTGCGAGATAAATTCTTTTTAAACTGAGCCAGATAAAGCTGTTTTAGATACAATACATACTGCCTTGCCTTCACCCCACGACCTTTCCGAAAACTGTTGATTAAAAATTCCCGTTTTCTGTCGAAAACTTAATTAAAATTTTCTGGTATGATTGTCCACCAGCTTTTTTTCCACTCGCCGAACTGAGGCTCATTCCGGTCCAATTACCCCCCCCCTCCCTCACACACACACACATATTTTTAGGGTGATGCATGTAAGCCTGATATTGCGTGGTTGTTTAAGATTGGATTTTTAGATATGCTACCAATAAAATCCAAAATCTGTGACAAATACGAGCCTTTAAAGATGTGAACTAAAACTTGCCAAAAACAATTAAAATATATATATAAAGATGTGAACTAAAACTTGCCAAAAACAATTAATATATATATATAAAGATGTGAGCTAAAACTTGCCAAAACTACTAGAATATATATATAAAAGATGTGAACTAAAACTTGCCAAAACTACTAATATATATATATATATAAAAGATGTGAACTAAAACTTGCCAAAAACAACTAAAATATATATATAAAAGATGTGAACTAAAACTTGCCAAAACAACTAATATATATATATATAAAAGATGTGAACTAAAACTTGATAGTCGTCAACAGAAGTTTTAGGAAATATATTTGGAAACTTAATCTGCGGGCATTAGAGTCACATTTTCAAAAGGTTTTTCATGATATTATGTTATAAGTACAGCATTATAAATGCAAAATGCACCTTCATTCAGGTCAGATTGACACATAAAAACAACAACAAATAAAAAAAAACATACACTACTCAGTAAACGTACACGTCTTTAAAACCTTGTGGTATCCTAAAGTTGACACCGGTAGGGGGCATAAATATAATATAAGTATAAACGAAAGACAAACGGTACCAGGTAAAAACAAAAAATATGTTCCTCTTTTTAGTTCAGATCGCCAAATTTACTTCCAACCTCTGCTTAACTAAGATACAAAAGTATTAAAACCGCCGTATTGAAGAACAAATAACGCTAGGAAGTTTTAAAAAAGCAAAGAAACGAGCAAAATAAGACGTACATTACGTCAACTACAATTTTAACAAATAAAAAAAGCCAGAAAGTTATTTCAATAACCAAGTGCATAATATGGGTCAACATTGGCCTTAATTTAATACAAAACCTCAACAGGTAATGGCCCGCAAGTGGCACAGCGGTATTTCTGCGGACTCATACAGCTAGAAACCGGGTTTCGATACCCGTGGTATGCAGAGCACAGATAACCCATTGTGTAGCTTTGTGCTTAATTTCAAACAAACATTAAGTAATGGATGAAAGTGTATTTTAGACACTAAAACACATGTTTAGAATTGCTGTGTCAAAGTGCAGTTGATATAACGCCGAAACAACTAGGCCTCTCTCTCTCTTTTTTTTTTCCAGTGCACAACACTCTTAGAACTTTTATGTCAAAATTTAGGCACTGTAATACTGGAATATTGCTGTGGTTAGTGCTACATTTAGAATTGGTATGCGAAAGGACGGTCAGTGTAACAAAATGCTTTCTGTGCCAAATATGTTCGTCTGATTTGATTTCTTTTAAAATCTCCATAGAGGGAATTTTAAACTACACGATTGCAATCATCTACAAGTATCATATTCCACGTGCACATCGTGTGAAGCATTGCTGCGTATTTCGAAGAACTCTTAAACTTTCCAATAGATCATCAAGAGTTTGAAACAAAATTATGTTTGATATAGTAATAATGCATACTCATATTTCAGTTATAGTTTCACATCTTTTCAGACAGCTTCGTCTTAATATTTCCTGTAAAAGAAAATGAAAACGCGATTCTAAGTTATTAATCTCACGTAAAGTATTCTGTTCAAGCGTTTATATCTAAATCTAATTCGTAAGTTATATATATTTCTTTTTTATCTTAAGCTTCCGACTGTTGGCAATACATGATGAACGGAAGCAGCATGGTGAAACTGAAGAGTAGTTCTAGACAATATCGTCGATATTTTACCCTGGAAGAGGACCTGTCTTTTGTACGGTGGGTGCCGACTGCCAAACAAGCAGCTAAAGCAAAACGTAAGTTGTAGCATCGTTTGGTGAACTTCTGAAAATTGTTAAACACTTTGCACTTTCCGGTTATCGTTATTTTGTTCAGTATTATGTTTTCTCTGTGATTTCCAGTAATTACCATTAAACAACCAAAAGCTTGAATATGGTTCCTCCCTGTGTAAAGTCGGATAAAACAAGAGGGAATCCCCAATAGCCGCGGCACTTAAAATTCTTTTAGGCAGGATTAGAGTAAATTAATTTATGAGACCTTTTTCTCTTTTCTATGAGCTATATTTTTGTACGCTAACAATACCAAGCGTGGGGCGCGCGTATATCCGATTCGATTTTATTACTCGTCAAGATTCCTACCAGCCTACCCTCAAATTGAAATTCTTTTAAGCAGGATTAGAATAAATTAATCTATGAGACCTAGGGCGTGGTGAAATACATCAATCGAAAGGGTTTGATCTCCTAATCCCAAAACTTTAATTATATCTCAAATCGGTCAAGAGATGACGAATGTAGGAGCTAAAGGTTTGTACTTGAAAAAAAAAAAAGAAACTCAGAGCCATTCTATGAGCCACTATGCCGCTGCTAAAA
Organism: Limulus polyphemus; assembly: GCF_000517525.1. Lineage (NCBI taxonomy): Eukaryota > Metazoa > Arthropoda > Merostomata > Xiphosura > Limulidae > Limulus > Limulus polyphemus. Next base: position 220,508 of record NW_013667706.1, read on the forward strand.
AATAAGGGTATCACGTAGTTTCCTTACTGCAATGTACTCATTAAAACCACACAGTACACGTGTAAATATAACCAATATAAGCATATGTGGCTGTTCATGCGCAGTTGAAACTTCCGTTGTTTACATTTCAAAAATGGTTAATAAATATTTCAATTTGCTTTATTGTTTTAACTCGCGAATGCGAAATCTCACGCAATGCTTTACTAACGTATAACCAGATTTTATTTTTTTAAACGCAGTTAAATCGGTTGAACCTAATTCTATTACCACTGGATACATACAGCACTACAAATCAAAACTTAATCTTATCAGAGCCATCTGCTCAATCATTGAAATATGATGCTAACAACTATAATCTTATACTTACACTGTACCTTATATCGTTCGCAGACTCGGTTAAATTAATTGGTCAGAGTTTACAGTTTCTGACTGTAACAAAATAATAATATAAAAATATTTTACTGTCTGATTAAAGTAATGTCATTTACTTGCAGCATCAGCGATGCTTTAGAAAGAACTGAACTGTTGAATAACAAGTTTCTAAATGCCTGGGAAGAATCCGTAGTCGGATTTTTCTACCAGCATATGATAGTTTCCCTCCAACGGTAGAGTTAGTTTGAGGTTTTGCTTTGATAAAAGCCCCCGGCATGGCCAGGTGGTTAAGGCGCTCGACTCGCAATCTGAGGGTCGTGGGTTCGAATCCCCGCCCCACAAACATGCTCGCCCTTTCAGCCGTGACGGTCAATCCCACTATGCGTTGGTAAAAGAGTAGCTCAAGACTTGGCGGTGGATGGTGATGACTAGTTGCCTTCCCTCTAGTCTTTCACTGCTAAATTAAGGACGGCTAGCGTAGATAGCCCTTGTGTAGCTTTGCGCGAAATTAAAAAACAAACAATTGCTAAAAGTAATGCCACTGGGAGGAATGATTAAAAACGTGTGATTACTGTTTGAATACGTTCTATAAAAATGTGCATTACGAAATTTATATTTCGTTAGCGAATCTGTTAACGAAACAAAACTAAAAACGTTGCTGCGTGAGAGGAAAATTTTAAAATTCATCAAAACTTAATGAAAACGCATACACGAAAAGATATTTTGACCATTCTGTGCGCTAAAAGTTAATTAAAGAATTCAAACGTAATAATTACTGTCATCAGTCAACCCTGGAATTCGATGTCATAAAATGTTGTTTTACATTTTTTATGGGAAAAATATAAATTATTTTAAGTTGTCCAATTAATTATATAAATATGATGAAATTGTTGCAAGAAGGCTAACCCGAACGATTCAATCGTGATATTCCGGCTCTCTTCATTGCTATATTATGCATTAACACATCATTAACTAATATTTCGTCGTGCGGTCTGGTTCGCACCGTCTAATCAGAATAAAAGGCATAGCTGCGTTTATGCAGATCTTTTTATTTTCTTTCGGATGTGTATATATATTTAGTACATGGAGGAACACGTTCTCGAAGCGATAAAACTTGCCGAAAAATGGCATTTCAAACACTTGTATAAAACGTAAACGTTTATCTAAGCTCTTTACACTCTCTACTTAACATTTTCTGAAATTTTTCCAAATATGACGATGATTTTTTTTTTTTAAACGAAGTCCACTTACATTTCATAGCTACACTTAGCGTTTCCGGTGAGATGAAATCTAAGGTACTATGACATGAAAAATTAAAACAAACAACACAACAGAATGAAACATACAGAAAAATTATCACACAAACACAAAATTTTAACTAAGTACACGATCGGAAAACCTAGGAAATGATAAAAAACAAACGAGACTAACTATTTACAGAAGATGTGGAAAAACAAAATTGTAAATGGGATCAGAAATTTGGACAAGTGCTGAAAGAAGTCTTGACAGATCTGAGAAACATTAAATGGAGGTACCAAAAGTATGTAAAGTAGAAAATATCAAAATCACCAAAATTATGTAGAAAGTCCTGTTGCTAGAGTTATGGATAAAAAAATTATAATTTCAAAAATATACTGATATTAGGATTGTTGTTGAATGAAAAAATGATGGGTACGATAAGGTTGTCAACGAACAGATGGAACCATACTGATGTCAGGATTGTCGCTGGATGTATAAATGGATGGGTACGATAAGGTTGTCAACGAACAGATGGAACCATACTGATGTCAGGATTGTCGCTGGATGTATAAATGGATGGGTACGATAAGGTTGTCAACGAACAGATGGAACCATACTGATATTAGGATTGTCGCTGGATGCATAAAGGATGGGTACGATAAGGTTGTCAACGAACAGATGGAACCATACTGATATTAGGATTGTCGCTGGATGCATAAAGGATGGGTACGATAAGGTTGTCAACGAACAGATGGAACCAT
>NW_013667706.1:223792-225093 GCF_000517525.1 Limulus polyphemus
GAGTAGTAAGATTAATCGTCACGTTATATCATCCTCACAACTGAAAGGACAAGCATTTCGGTACTGGATTTTTATCCTGCCACGAGTAGACGGCGATTCGAGCGTTCTAATCACCAGAATATGCTAGGCGCAGTTGAAAGGACACAAAATAGGAGGGGGGGATTTAATCACCAAACCTGTTGTGGGTGGCCATATGAAATTGTTTGTTTGAAGTTTGAAATTAAGCACAAAGCTACATAATGGGCTATCTGTGATCTGCCCACCACGGGTATCGAAACCCGGTTTCTAGCGTTGTAAGTCCGCAGACATACCGCTGTGCCACTGGAGGGCGCCATATGAAATTCCTTAAGTAATAGTGTGGTTCAAAATGTAGTATTAGCTTCTATGTTTTAAAACATAAAACGCCCAGTTTAGGATTATTTCTCAAGTAAATAAACTGTGTGAAAAAATGTTCTTGCCTGAAATATCGAGATATAATAATTCTGATTAATTTAGCACGCATGCGCTGGGTTAAATGTTATGAATATTTGCTCTTTCCAGTCGTTCCTTTATTAATTCGTCAAAAGAAGAACACTAAAAAATGAAAATCGACATTCTTGCAGAGCCAAATGAAAGTGTAGACTACTCCATTCAGTTATAATACTGTTACGACTGAGTTTCTCGAATTTTCATGGAAGCTCGATTCCGATCGAGAGACGCCTCTTTTTTAGTATATAAGCCTGACAGGGACAGCCTGCGGAAATGAATGTATGATAAAGCGCACAGTAGTCACGGTAAGTTTCGGGATAAGTTATCGAGATTGTGAATTGCTGTGGTTAATAGCGTGTATTATAAAAGTTGTTAAGTTTAAAGTGACGAGAAACGTACTGACAGTGAAATTTCTGTGTATTAAAAGTTTGTATTGAGAAATAATAAACTGGTTTAATCAAGAAAGGACTTGTATCACTGAAGTTCCTCGGAAAGAAATTCTACCGGAAATTAACAAACAAGCAGATACGCAACAACTTAGTGTCAGAGAGTGGGATGGAAAAAGAAAAAAAAAGATGGAAACGAGAAGTGGCAAATCAAACTTCGACTTAGCAGATTTGATGGCAGCAATACAAGAACAGCAAAAGAAACAAGTAGAACGAGAAAATAAGCAAGAAAAGAGACTACAGAAGTGGTTGGAGGAGAAAGAAAATAAACAAGAAGAGAGACTACAGCAGTGGTTGGAGGAGAAAGAAAATAAACAAGAAGAGAGACTACAGCAGTGGTTGAAGGAGAAAGAAAATAAACAAGAAGAGAGACTAAAGCAGTGGTTG
>NW_013667707.1:0-3360 GCF_000517525.1 Limulus polyphemus
TATGGAAACCCGGATTCTAGCGTTGTAAGTCCGCAGGCATACCGCTGTGCCACTGGGGAGGGAGGGGGGGCAACGCTTAAGAAAGGAACTACATTTTGTATTGGTAAGACAACAAGACATTTTATAAAATACCAATATTTTAAAAAATTGTGAAGAAATATTTAGGATTTGATATTACTAAAAACTTTCTTGTAATGTTAATTAAACTGTTTTAAAAGTGTATTTTTATTCAAAGAAAATATTCTCGAAGCAGGATTGTAGTTAAAAATGTTCTAAGCCTTTTTTTATATTGAAACAATAATATAAACACAAAAATAAATACTTTATATTTCCTTAATGTATATAATAACACGGCCTTTGCCGGATATTAATAGTCTACTTTATATAACCATACCTGGTTGTATTATATTAACTTTAAACTTTGAGTATATATATATATAAATGCTGTGTGCCTGCATCCAAATGATATTCATTATCATTATGAAACGATAGATACGTAGTAAGCGGGTAAACTACACCTATTTTTCTCGTACCTATCGTGGAGTTTACCTATTTTTGTGTGTTTATGAGTTCTACCCTAGTTATGAGTTTCGATGAATATATTATGTAACAAAAACGAACGAATTTATTTGAAACAAAACGAGATTTAGTTGTAAAAATTATGGGGTCGACAACAAAAACAAAACATGAAAAATGTATTATTTACAATTTTTTTGTTTGTTTTTTGTTCAACAGCTACACAATAAGCGATCTGCTCTCTGTACAAACCCTTGATTTTAGCATTGTAAGTCTATAACAATACCGCCAACTCACCGGGGGACACTATCAAAAATATATATATAAACTATAGTTTCCAAAAGAGAGTGTATGCAGTAATAGTTCCAAAATGCACTGGGGATATCAGTATATCAGGTATAATCCAAACAAATGCTGAAATAAATCAAGACAGCTTGCAAGGGAAATCAAATAGACGCAATAGTTGCGATGCTAGAACCCACAACGTCCGAAACCCCACTATTATGCACTGCCTAAAGCCACTTTTGGGCATGGCAATTACCCCTTAAACTATTAATTATTCAATACCATTAAAAATTACTATATTTAATACTATTTCAGACTACCATAAAGCAACGATAGTGAGGGGATAAGGTTTAAGTACTTACGCTCACAACGTCACAAACAAACTTACCATTCAAATATGATGATGACGAATCCACGGAGACGTCTTGAGTGGGGATTGATGATGAAGTTGACATAAGTTTCTTTCACTATCCATTAAAGCCGTCTCCAACCTTTATGAGCCTACCATTCATCATCCGCGGCTGGATGTGGGTGTGGCAGTAGCCTACAATAACAATTAAAAGTTACAAAAATCAAAACCTACCTTATAGATCTTAGCCACCATTACAATATATAACAGAAAATAAACCCTACCATCACCCAACGATGAAACGAAGGTTGAGTAATTTTTATATTTATCATCATATTAGTCAGGATTACTATATGGAAAACCCCAAAAGGAAACATCTGATATTTGTCAAATGTGCCAAGCCATTTATCTGATGAATTTTTACACTCACAGCTTCATTTAGCCAAGCCGATAAAAATACACTGAATATAAAAACGTAATACATGTTTTTATGGCGTGTTTTAATCATTTTTTTTAAGAATTTTGATTTAAAAAAGTCGTCAAATATCTAAACTTCAAAAATAAATTTCATGTGAACAAATACGTTACATTAGCGTGGGTGTCTCATACTTTCATTCACGCTCGAACATTAAAAGCTGTTAATAAAAAAAAAAGCACCACAGAAATGTAATTTTAATTTATGGAAATATTTTTCAATGCATTACCTATTGTTATCCTCCGAGATCTTCTTTAGCACATTCACACTTATAAACTTATTTTGGTTTCACTATCCTCATGTTCTTCTGCACATCATCTATCACGTTTAAGTTTGATATCAATCATCAATCAGATAAAAAAAATGGGAGAATAGAATATATCGTCAATTGTTCTATAATTTCTCCTCGAAATGAAACGTCGTATTGAACTGCCTGTCAAGGTTTTATAAGTACACATGTCAAGGATAATAAGAATTGAGTTATAAATCGACTGATTCTAGTTCGAGGCTGGCAGAAGTTATAGCAATGTTACGATTGATGGGATTTTAGCTTTTATAGCTCCTAGAATTATTTGAAACACCTAGGTAACATGAGGTGTTTTCAAAACCACGACGCAGCGCGAATAACCATAATTGCCGAACGAGCAATGACAAAAACTATGCCGTTAAAAGTAACGATGTGCATAGCGTTCAATATGTGACGATGAATCCAACGTTCGATTTAACTACCAACACAGACAGTATTGTTAGTGCTAACACGCCTAATACATTTTCTGCACATAACGGCAATGATTGCGTTAACAATTGACAATGTTTGATAAAACACAAAAACGTCAATAACCGAAGAAGAGCATGGCCCGAAAGGTTGCGATAGTGTGAAAAAGAAAAAAAAAATATTTGTTATAATTTTTTGAAGTTTTATCAATCGTATATTATCTGTTTATTTATTTGTATTTCATCAAACACACTATCAGTTTGTTTTTTCTGTCTAGAATGTATCAATGACTGCATTATTGTTCTTGTTCATAGCACAAGTCATTTTCCAAAGAAAGTATTACTAATACGTTATAAGCTCAGGAAATTTTAACACTGTTCAAGAGATACAAGGTGAGCACATCGTTATATGCTTTCCCATTTAACCGTATTGTTGTGCTTTCCAGAAGTTATGGTCGTTTGTAACGCGTCATAAGTTTTATGGGCACTTTCGTTTTTTTTTTTTTTTTTTTTAAAGAATAAGCTATATAAAACAGCCATTCTAACTTATCAGTAAACGCCTTTTCTAGTATAGTTGGTCCTGAATCGTTTACGTATATCTGTATCACTGAAAGTGAGCGGTTAGATAAAACCGTCTAGCTCTTCAGTTAATGTAAGTTCAGAGATTATCGTAAGGTTTTTCAACTTAAATAACAGGTTTCTCGTGTCGCATTCCCTTGGTGACGACTCAGTTTTTTTCCATAGAAAAGGCTTACCTTAGAATCTTGGGCTGCTCTCTGCTTCCGTACTGTTCTTCCATAGTGCAAACTATTTTGCCAAACGCTGACCGTTGCTATAAAACGTGTTTAGGGATATAATCTCTAATTTCAAGCGAAAGGTTTGTTTTGAATTTCGTGCAAAGCTACACGAGGGCTATCTGCGTTAGCCGTCCCTAATTTAGCAGTGTAAGACTAAAGGGCAGGCAGCTAATTATGACCACCCACCGCCAACTCTTGGGCTTCTCTTTTACCAATGAATAGTG
>NW_013667707.1:4118-11970 GCF_000517525.1 Limulus polyphemus
AAAAAAATACAGGATGTCCTGATGTAAAGGTTAAATCCAGGTAAACCAAACACTATCTCTGAAACTATCAGTCTGTATCAATACAAAAGTTATAGCGCTAAAAAATACAGGATGTCCTGATGTAAAGGTTAAATCAAGGTAAACCAAACGCTATCTCTGAAACTATCAGTCTGTGTCAATACAAAAGTTATAGCGCTACAAAAAATACAGGATGTCCTGATGTAAAGGTTAAATCAAGGTAAACCAAACCGCTATCTCTGAAACTATCAGTCTGTGTCAATACAAAAGTTATAGCGCACAAAAAATATTAACCCCAAAACGTTATTTCCCTTAAAAGTTTCGCATAAACTTTCATAATTTTTAAATCGAAAATATTTCGTTTTAGTACAGTGTCAATTATCAAATTATGTAAATTTATGCACTTGGATGACCTTGATTTGACCTTTATATTAGGGTATGTCATAGCCTGAAGAACTGAAATTACTTAGTAAAATCATATAAAACTGATACCTGCTTGAAATTTTATAAGACCCGAGCGTGGACATTGGTCAGCGGATCAAATGTCCGCGTCCCGTTGCCGCCAAAATAATCTCGCTCCGCACTTTTGGCCATGGGTGCATTATACGGGTTATGGTCAAATCCCCTTATTTGGTCAGATAAGAGTAGGCCCAAAGTTGGCGGTGGGTACTGTTGACTAACTAGCTTTCCTATAGTCTGTCATTTCAAAAACGTTCAAAATTAAGACGGCTAGCGCAGATGGTCTTTGAGTAGCTTTGCGCAAATATTCAAAAATAAAGAACTAATCAAACCTTACAGACGCGGAACATGACTAAACAACAAAACAACTTATCAAACCCATCACAGTAGCAGAAGAGTACAAGGAAACATAAAACGTTTGAAAAACAAAGCACAAGGACAAGACAATATTCAAAACATATTATTAGAACATCTTTATACAACTTATCTCAAATAACAGTATACATATCAACCGCATGGAAACAAGCCGATGTTCTTATATTCCAGAAGGAAGGAAAATCAGCGAATAACCCTGAAAATTAAAGACCCATAAGTCTAATAAGCAATCTAGGAAAACTACTTGAAAAAAAATTATAAATAAGAGACTCATAAATTACCTTGAAACTAAATATATAAATACAAAGTGGCTTCCGAAAAGCAAGACAAACAACAGATCATCTCCTAAGGTTAACGGAAGAAATAATACATGGCTTTAATAAAAAACAATGTACAGTCGCATGCTTCCTAGATGTTGAAAAAGCATTCGATAAAGTATGCCACAATGGACTCAGATACAAACTGTCCAGATTTGGACACCCCATAGATATTATTCGCTGGGTTTCTATCTAGATAGAAGCATTAGAGTTAATGTTGAGGGCACTCACTCTGAGTACTGCACTCCGGAGGCGGGTGTCCCTCAAGGAGGAGTACTTAACCCTACCCCGTTTATCATGTATGTCAACGAGATGTCTCTCAAAGGCCCAAACCACACTCTTTTCTCAGAGTTCGCAAATGAGGTTGCAATCTGGAAGAGTCCCCCAACCCAACAACAGCAACATACAATATACAACCACTACTAAACGAAATATAATTGTACTTCAATAAATGGAGAATTAAAATTAATGTGGATAAAATACAAGTCACGTTATTTACAAAATCGTACAAAACAAGCCAAATAATACCACAGTTATATCTGACGGGATTCTCTTAAAAGTAGCAACCTCATCCAAATTCTTAGGGATTACATTTGGCTCAAAATTAAACTCGATGGCACACATTAATAGCATAAAAACCAGAATGTGGAGGAAAAAAATCGAGTTACCTCAGGAGTTTCACTGACAACAACAACCAAGCTTCACCAGAAAACACATTTAAAATTTACCGAACATACATCAGACCAGTCGTATAACATGGATCAATGTATCAAAAACCACACATCAATAAACTACAGCAAATACAAAACTATATTTTAACGAAAGCATACAGAGTCCTACGATCAAGAAACTCAAATATTTCTACACAGCTATTCAAACATGCCAACTTTATCAAACAGACTCCTGGATAACTCGCTTCAATATTATAAGAAAAATATTAATAAAAATGAACTGATGAGCAAACTAAGGAGTTACATAATACATGATCAACCAAGCCCTATGTACCTCTTCCCCTCTAAACATCATAAATAGGAAACTTGGAGGCCAAATAGTGCTAGGCTAGCTGAATCCTAGACTATTTTAAATGGGTTTTGTATATAAAAACAGGAGTATGTGTGTGTATGACTGCTAAGTGGAACTGTATTGTGAACACGGACTAATAGTGCGATCATACATAAGTGAAGCTAGTGAAAATATACAAGTTAATATTACCCCATGAATTGGACGTGGCACGAAAGGGGTATGTTAATTAAAACTGCAGACAATGGACAAAATTTAACATACTGTAAGTAATTAAGTGATGCAACAACGTAACAGGGGTTATTAGTTAGAATTCAGTAACAGTGCAAGCAAAATAACATCTATTCCTGAGAGGGAGGAAGAGGTCGACACTGAACCTGACCCTCCCTGATCCAAAACGTGGACCGAATCTCAATGAAGAACAAGATATAGGTTTCCAGCGTATGCGTGGAATGATTTGGTTTCTACGGGTATTTTGTATTATTTCATCAGTGGAAAATTAATAATTTATGATTAATATTCTTAATTTTGTCAATGTATTATATTTTATAAAAGTACAAAAATAATATAATCTACTCATTTTTTTAACTCCTACTTTATGTTTTTAATTTTTGAAAAAAGTGTTTTACTAGAAAAATGACACTAAATTATAATATATATATATATAGAGAGAGACTTTTTTTATCTTTCACAGAAATGCGACTCTCTTTGGGAGGAATGTCAAGCCTGACAACTGTATTGTTTGCAGTATTTCTGACCACAGGCAATGCTATCCTAGCAAATGCTTTCTCTGATTCAGTTGACGAAGTGTTTCAAGTACGTCATGTTATGAATAAATAAATCACTCAATATATGTTTTTAAAACTTGTAACACATCCAAACAAATGTTTTTGACAATTATGTATTCATATAATCCAGATAAGTGTATTCATATAAATATACTCTTAACAATAAAACTAATAGATGTTTTAAATTATTATGATAAATTATAAAACAGAAATTAAACTGCAATAAATTTTAAAGATCTTTTTTTGGGGGGGGTAAAATGATGTTGAAATTTACACTTATTACAGCTATATTTTGTTTAAAAAATAAAAAATAAAAACTTCTAAGTAGTTGAAGATTAAAGTGACACGGAGCTCGACATCAATTCCAATATATATTTAAAGCTGTTATTTGTTATTTTACTCCAAATAATATATATATATAAGATGATTGGAGGTGGAAAAATACAAAAATAAATATTAGATTTATTGAATATTCGCAAGTATTTGAGCTTTTTTAGTAAATTCGTTATTTTGTTTGTCTACACCGTTTATTATGCAAATTAATATTACATTTTAATTTATTGATATTATTTTATAACGGTTAAAACTTGTTAGTCCACTACATAGTATCAACTTATTGTAATTTAGCTGATAACACCAACCCTGAGATACCTCAAAAACTAATAGGGTAAACAAGTTGGTAAGCCACAATTGAAGAAACTTGATAACTCAATCATTTTGTAAAAGTTGATCCCCTTCTTCAGGAAGGAAGCCAGAAGAACTGTCTTTCGAAAACACGAAATATTAATACTAGCTGGAATACCCGTCTCCCTGGAAGGAAGTTGTGTAAATTCATGATTAATGAAGGGTTATCTTAGGACATGAAAAGCTGCTTCCCTTATATGTAATTGTAAACAACGCAAAAACGCCCATACAAACTGCAAAACACAAAATGTAAAACCGCAAGTTTGAATATCTCTCTGCATGAACCTAACAAACCCTCTTGCCAAATTTGGTGAAGATTCATCAACAGGGGGCAATGTAGTGGTAAAAATCGCCTATAAAAACCGCAAAACGCAAAATTCAGAACTTAACATTTGTATGCATTTTTGCATGGGCCCAACAAACCTCCATACCAATTTTGGTGAAGATCCATTTACAGGAGGTGAGATAATGGTTAAAAACGCAAAAAATCCTATAAAAACCCAAAATAGAAAACTGAAAATTTGTATGAACCCCCCCCCTCCGTCCCCCGCATGGACCTAATGAGCCTCCATACCAATTTTAGTGAAGATCCATCCACACCCTGCGAAGTAGTTACATGGACATACAATAGACAGTACTATTATATTTATATAGCTTGGAATAACATTTTAACGGTAAATATTTCAACAATTACAATTTACTTGAGATAAGTGAAACCCATTCTTGTTTTAATAACATTGTTGTAAAACAAATGTTTAATTTCTAAATTGTTATTCTTCGTGTCATATTATTCTAAATATCTTTATAATGTGAATAAAACTTCTTACCACGATGTGATAATTTCTCTTTTTTTTAAAGATAAGTTTCACATATTTTAAGAAAATGGATACCCTAATGAAGATGCGAGTAACTTGTGTACTTTGATACTGGCATTTATGAAAGCATAAATGATTGTAATAATATTTTTCTGTCGTTGTGATAATTGTAGTTTAACAGTAGAACCTACTTAAATGACTTTTGTATGCAAGAATATGGAATTCAAAACTTAATGTAAAAATATTGATTATTAACAGTTTCGAGAAATCAAGCCAGTTGGACACAAGCAGGAAACAAATGAAATTAAGCGAGCTATGGCTTTCTTTCCCATGAGAGGCCGAAGAGAACATGACGAAAAACGAGCAAGTTCCTTTTTTGGACTTCCAGGAAAAAAAGACGAAGACAAAAGAGCTTCAGGATTTTTTGGCATGCGAGGCAAAAAGGATTCATCTATCGAGGACAAAAGAGCAAGCTCCTTTTTTGGACTTCGTGGGAAAAAAGTTTCCGACGACAAAAGAGCAAGCTCCTTTTTTGGACTCAGAGGTAAAAAGGACATGGTAGACGAGAAGAGAGCTAGTTCGTTCTTTGGACTGCGAGGCAAGAAAGGCAGTGAATGGGAGGATACAAGATTTCTAAGCAGCTACCCCAAAAGCGACGACTACAAAAACTATCTGGAACTTGAAAACCAAGAGGATGTTGATGATTACATCAAAAACTTGAAACAAGCTTACATAAGGAATCACTCAGTTGAAAATGGGTCTTACCCCCCAGGGAATATAGACATTGAAAGCAAGAGGGCAGGAGCATTCTTCGGAATGAGGGGTAAAAGAAGCACGAAGCAAGATGACCAAACAGCGACGAAAGAGGTACGAATGTTTCCAGGTTGGTGTTGGCTGGTGAAATACAGCACACATTTAAAGAATTTATGCAAATATATACCAACTAAAATATTATCCTGTATTATCAGTCAACGTAAGTAATTTAAATATTGAAATAAAAAAAGATAATAGATTTGTCTTCAGACCTTCCACTCGCTCGAAAATAATTACTTATTGTGTTAAAGTTAGTGTGTTTTACGTTTTACTCATTCATAAAACATAGTTTACTGCAGTTCATTTAGATATAGATGTCTGTATCTATACGCCCCCCAGTGGTACAGCGGTATGTCTGCGGACTTACAACGCTAGAATCCGGGTTTCGATACCGGTGATGGGCAGAGCACAGATAGCCCATTGTGTAGCTTTGTGTTTAATTACAAACAAACTGTATTTATACAGAGGATGCATTAGCTAGAAGTAATGGGGTGGGTCGCAGAACAAAGACACAATAAAACGTAAATACATTAAATTATTTTTAAAGTAACGATCATGAAAATATTTTGAGCAAAACAGAAACACCAAAATATAAAAGCACTTCAAGACTTTACTGAAACATATTAAAATAGTATTGACCAAGGCTACTCAGGTGAGTCATGGGTTGGAAAAGTTTGGAAACCCCTGCAATATATCATTTTAAGGTTCTAAATGAGCAAGATTTTTTTTGCAAGATAGTTTGTTTATTTGTTATTAAGCTATTCGTGCCCACGGTAGAGAACAAACGCCAAATTTTAGCGTTATAAGTTGTCCGGCTTACTACTGAGCCACCAGAAAGATGAGGGCTTTTTCATGATAGATTGTGTGTTCCTTGTTGTTGTTTTTTTGCCATTAACATAAAGCTACACACTATGGGCTATCTGCGCTCTGTCCAGGGCAGGGAATCAAACCCCGGATTTTAGCTTTTAAATTCGTGAAATTACCACTGACCCACCGAGGGACTGCAAGATAAATAAAAGTTTGATGTCAAGATTATTCACCTATGAATAAATTTTCTTTCTGTCTTCACGCTTTCATAATATCATATTTATTGCATTGATTTACATTTGTAAGTTCTATACATTGTTTACTTAAAGCTTGTTTGTAATTAAGCACGAAGCTACACGATGGGCTATCTGTGCTCTGCCCATTACGGGTATCGAAACCCGGATTATAGCGTTGTAAGTCTGCAAGCACACCGCTGTGCCACTGGGGGGCTTCCTTAAAGCAAGAAAAACAAAAAGACTTTTGCAAGCAAGTAATAAAAATCTAAATTTCTTTAGAATTAATATTAAGGTTTTCGTGATAGTCTATTTTATGAAACAGCTCTCACTGATATTTCGTTTTTCCTGAACGATATATTAGTAAATATTATGTTTGTTTTTGCAGGAATGAAGAGAGCCGAATTTTTTGCTTCCCGAGGATAAAACCGACAGAAAGAAACATTTACAAATGTCAAACTGAACACAGATTGCTGTATAATAATACTTATTAATTAACGTATCAGTATTTTGATCAACGTTATAAGTAAGAATGTTCAAATTATAAATTATTTATAGCCAATTACTTGCTTCTTAAAATATATTTATATATTGCATGGTTGCTAATGTTTATGAATATTCCAGTGTTATGTTAACAGCTGTAGTTACATATTGTTTTTCTGCGTGTTGCTTTAATCCTTTCTTCGTGGAATGTTAATTATATTAAAATTAAACTCAGAAGAAGTAATATTCTATTATTTATGATCTAGGCCTTCACTGCTATCAAGTGATATTACATTAATAAATATAATTGTTTTATGATAATGAGTATGTTACAGAAATTTGAAAAACTGTTTAATGTCCACGTGTATATTGTATAAAGGCCGTCCTGGTGGTTTTGTTGAATTCAATAAATACAGCAACTAATAGCTTAAAAAAGGACAGCTGTCTTGAGTTTTATGTGTGTACAAGGTTAGGCTCAAGATTAGTTTGGTAAGGGTTTGTGGCTAAATAATCTAGATTAACAATAAACGCTAGTTCATCTGATTTCATAACCTGCTAGGCATAGGTATAAGTCGTAAAATCTTTTATTAAATCATTTTGATTACTCTTCTTAAAATATGCTAGGTCGGTGAATATAGGTAATGTAAAACAAGGTAAGAGATTTTAACTTGAAGCTCTTGGAAAAACAAATAATAATAATGTCGTCGTTTAAGTTAGTATACATTATACATGAACAAGGCACATGACTCAAACACCACGCTCTTCCAAATAAATGTTCTACAACAGAAGTCCAATGAAAAATATTTTGAATAAATATATAACAATTGACTGAGTAATAGTTGTACAATGAAATTAATACAAAATAACTTAAAATCTAACAAAGTAAATAAATGAAAACGTTATTCCTTTAAGACTTTTTTGGATGATAAAGTATTGTTACGTCTCTGGTCGTTAGTTCATTTTTCGTAAAAATACTTTCCGAAGAAACTTCAGCGATACAAGTCCTTTCTTAAATAAAACTGGTTTATTCTTTCTGAATA
>NW_013667707.1:12107-13202 GCF_000517525.1 Limulus polyphemus
CTGTCGTAACAGTATGGTTCACAATATTAACAAGTAAAGTACTCTCGTGTAACTCAGAAGTTACGAAAGTGCAAATACAGTCTACAGTCGTTACTTTCATCATTAAGCTGAATATATTGGGATCAACCAAACTATAAAACT
Organism: Limulus polyphemus; assembly: GCF_000517525.1. NCBI lineage: Eukaryota > Metazoa > Arthropoda > Merostomata > Xiphosura > Limulidae > Limulus > Limulus polyphemus. The sequence continues at coordinate 12,249 of NW_013667707.1, forward strand.
TCTGGCAATATTCAAAGTTAGTTCTCAGAGAAAGAAATGACCAAGTTATTTCGTATGGAATAAACGTCACCAGTAGTAAGTTCTAAAATAACCATATTGAGAAACATACCTTGTCAACAGTTTTATTGCTACATAAAATCGTTGCGTCTAACTGAATAAGTAACATGTTAGTCCGTTGTGTTTCGATTAAGTGAAGTTCAGAAAAATGTTTAAATGGGAGAAAAACAGAATATATTTTTGGATCCAATTCCAAACTTATATTTGTGCTTAAAATACCAGATTTGTGTTGAAGATATAACATTTTGCAAGATAATAAACATATATAAGCATACCTTATTTGAGTAGCTGGCACTTCAGTGCCCCCATCAACTGTCTTTCTAATATCTTGCGACAATTAAACAACTTGGTAATTTAACTGTTAAAAAAGTGCCTTACTAGCGATAACTAACTAGTTAACACAGGTTAGTCTTTTATTACAGTTGGTAAAACTCTTGCTTGGCGTGCGAAAAGTCCTGAGTTCGAGCGTGAGCTCAAGAAACGCAGAAGTGGGATTACCACAACAGTGTGAATAATCAATACAGGCACGAGCACAATCACTGTAAGTATTATAACAAAATAAGTGAAATAAGGAACCAGTGATCCACAGATGGAAAGCAGATGATCGAAACTTTGGGATTTGCAAGGCCTTGGACTATAAATGTAGCTTTGTGAAGCCGGTTGCATTGCAGAATTAAAGCTGTTTGTTTGTTTTGAATTTCGCGCAAAGCTACATGAGGGCTATCTTCACTAGCCGACCCCAACTTAGCAGTGTAAGACTAGAGGGAAGACAGCTAGTCATCACCACCCACCGCCAACTCTTGAGTGTTACGTATTAGAATTTCAAATGGCCTAAAACTGAGATAACTGATAATTTAAATTTAATAGTTAAATTGTATTTTGGATTTAATATTTAAA
>NW_013667707.1:13468-20820 GCF_000517525.1 Limulus polyphemus
GACTATAGCGATCTAATAATAAACATTCTCTTTATAACCGTGGGAAGGATTTCTAGAAAATTCAGATTACGTAACAATACAATTTAAGTGTTTACATACATACATATATTGTTGATTCTTTCTCTCGAGAATCTTCTACAACTTTGGAGAATAGGCGGGAGTTTCGCAATACATATTTAACAGTGCAAGCTATGCATGTTTTTAAATATAAACTTAATCTAAACAGCTTCGATATTAAAATAAATATAGAATAACAAATTCGTTACATGGACTACTCTTTTACCAACGAGTAGTGGGATTGACCGTCACATAATAACGCCTCCACTGCTGAAATGGCGAGCAAATTTGGTAAGACAGGAATTCGAACCCGGGACCCTCAGATTGCAAGTTGAGCACCCTAACCACCTGGCCACACACCCCGCCCCTCCCCACTCAGATGATATTAAATAAATTTGACTTTTGATATTTTCCAAGAGTTTTATCTATTTTTCCAACTTACCATTTCATACGGCAATCCCTTAGTGTTATCAAACTGTGAAAACCTTCCTTGTCAATAATAGGGTGAAAGAAGAAAGTTGAAATAAGAAGACAATGGGTAGAGGTTGGATTACACATCTGTGATTTTGAATTCGTTTTCTATAGAAAAATTTTATATATATTGTGTCTGAGTCATTACTTGCACGAACATTTACTCGTTCTTCTTTGGTCTGGACAATGCAATACATACTAGTTTTATTTTTATATAAAGGACGAGTTAAAAACTCTGGATTAATAATATTAACAGCCCTTTTACAATTTTTTACTGACACACCACACAAACTTAAGGTTCAAATAATTTCATTAAAAATGGTTTAAAACCTCTCATAATGGTTTCTCCAGTGACTACTGTGAAAAGTGACCTGTAACAGTAGCCACTGAGAAAGACACTAGACTGTATCGGATTGCATGGCAGGTTTTTAACCTTCAATTTTAATGGAACTGTTTTAACATTTTGAGTTTTAAACCTAATTTTATCTGGTGTGACAATAATAAAAGATGTTATTATTACTTGTTTTATGTTTTCAGTTTAGTTATCATTCATATTTTAATGTTTCCTACATATTTTCTCGTTTTCTTCATTATACCTTTTTAATCTGGGGTTCCTCTTATTTATTTCTGAACTTTGTTACGAAGTATTTCTTTACGTTTGTATTCTCGTTTTACTTGTCCATGTATATATATATATATATATATGAATCTGTCTTTTTTTATTTGACATAACTCGCACCACGCCTTTTCTTCCACTCTTAAGCTTTCTCAGCTTCTAGTAAACCAATTTAAACTCAAGTTTTATCTGAGTAAAATGGCCATTTCTCTAAGGTGGACCCCCCCCCCCCAGTGGCACAGCGTTATGTCTGCGGACTTATAACGCTAGAATTCGGGTTTCGATACCCGTGGTGGGCAGAGCACAGATAGCCCACTGTGCAGCTTTGTGCTTAATTACAAACAACAACAACTCTTAGGTGGCTGGATGCAGCGCAACAAACATCTTAGTGGTGGCTTATGTGAGATTTGGTATCTACATTTGATAACGTTGTCTGGACATACTCATATGACTGAAACAGCCATAGAAATAGTCAGTGCAGATTTATCGTTAAAATGAAATTAAATTTATTTAGTAGAATTATACCTTGTCCGTCATTTCGAAACATTGTTTGCATGAACGAATGATCCATCAGTGCAATAACGAAGAAGATAAACCTTTAGACCGATATACATTAACAAACAATTAAATTATGAGCGCAAGCCGGAGAAATATATTATTCGTTTGATGTATTATTGGATATGTTTTGAAATAATTCCCTTGCAGTTTTAATTGATTCGAGGGGTTATTGCCCGTTACACAGGTAAGAGTCAATTATTGGAGAATGACGTCGTTAATTAAGTTTCTGATTGTTTATTTGCTTCAGTCGGCTCGAACCCGTGGCTTTTAAGTGCAATAGAACAAAATACACGGTTAATGTTAGAAAAGTGATAATTATATTGTAAATAATAAAGTGTAGAAAACATTGAAATTAAAATATCGTCAGTGAGTTGAATTACTATAAAAACTTGACCTCATTTTTTAACAAAGAAAACAACCTAGTCGCTAAAATGCCATATTGTAAAAAAACAAACAAAACAATATGATAATATCTTTACTATATCGAGGAAAGGTGAAATGATCGATTGAATTCCACAAAAGGGGGCCCCCCAGTAGCACAGCGGTATGTCCACAGACTTACAATGCTAGAAACCGGGTTTCGATACCCCTGGTGGGCAAGACCACAAATAGCTCTTGGTGAAGCTTTGTGCTTAATACCAAACAACATCAGATCATAGAATTTTTACAGCATGCCAGTTGCAACAGGCATAGTAAACTAAGTTAAATGGTTAAGGTGAATGCTCCTATGGTTAGTATTTTTACATCTACGAAATAGCTCTAAAATTGACAATGAACCTACGAATTCTTTATAACATAAAAAATAATTCTGTAACTCACGTAAATATTCACAATGACTGATAAAAATGTCACTTCTAATCAAAGGTTTTTAGACATAAACTTACAAGCAAAAGCTATAATACAAAGGTAGTTTTTATATAAAACATTCGATATAGTAGTAAATTGGTTTGGTTTCATTTATCAAATGCTTTCTAACGGATATAACAGTGATTATAACTCTTCTGATTGAATTATATTACGTTTTGCTATAAAATGTTTTTACAAATTCCCCCAAAGTCAACTTTTAAGACTCTAATTCTTTGATTAAAATTTATTACAAGACATGATATAACGTTAACTGAATAATTCTGGGTTTGATGTTGGATTTGAAGACAAGCACAAAGCTACACAATGGACTATCTGTGCTCTGCCCACCACTGGTATCTAAACCCGATTTCTAGCGTTGTAATTCCACAGACATACTGCTGTGCCACTGGTGGCTAAATCATTATTTTCAATGCTTTAAGCGATTTCTATTTGAAATAGTTAAAAATCTTAAATACAGAGAAAAGTATACTGATTCGAAAAAAAGTTAAAGTTCTAACTTTTGTTTTAAATAACTTAGAAATGTACTTTCAAAATACACTGATATAAAGAAAAAAACAAAATATTTTTATCTGCTGGCCAGAGGAAAAAATAACCAATTGGAAGCACCCGTCGCCTACACGATAACGTAACCAAATATTGAAAATCACTGTTACGACTATAATGTCCCCACAGCTAAAAATCCAGAACGTGTACAGTAAGTTGTCCCAGTTTGAACCTTGGACCTTTCAATCTAAATATCAGCACAGTAACCATTGAGCCAAGCCTGGTTCAAATATAGAGACAAATACAAGTGTGGTGCGTCAGTGGAAGCGCTCGTCTGCTTTTCAAGACATGAAAGAATTGTTTTTATTTTAGTATTATTATTTTTAATAATATTTTATAATATTTATCAAAAACTCAAGAATTGCTTTATCACTTTTAGTTTATTCCAGGAAGAGCTACAAAACCTTTACCACATTCAGTTCACGAATTAGTATATTTTACTCGTAATAGTATCCTCCTTATTTGGTGGCTTGACCTGGTGGTTAGGGCGCTCGACTCGCAATCTGCGGGTCGTAGATTTGAATCCCCGTCACCGAATATGTTCGCTCTTTCAGCCGTGGGAGCAGACTACCTAACATCCAAAGGCGTTATATATATATAAAACTAAGCATTCCCATGGGTTGTATTAAACAGGAAGACATCTCAAACAGAGATTCAAATAACACCAAAATACTTTCAGACTAATGAAGTCATAGCAGATTACGGCATATAATGTCATCGAAGTAAAATAATTATATATATATAAAACTAAGCATTCCCATGGGTTGTATTAAACAGGAAGACATCTCGAACAGAGATTCAAATAACACTAAAATACTCTGAGACTAATGAAGTCATAGCAGATTACGGCATATAATGTCATCGAAGTAAAATAATTGACAAAGAAAACAACACAAAATCCAGAATAATAATAGAAGCTTTACATATCGGAATAGAAAACAAAACAAAAAACCTGCGCCCATTAGAGACTCAGGAAAGGATATCAGCAATCCATGGAATAAACTCATAAAAACCAGCCTACTTCACAAACGAACCAATCAATCAAGAATTACTTCCACTCAACTATTATGAGCTTTCGATCACGAATACCTTTCAAGAGAAAAACATAAAGAATGTTCATTCAATCTAAAGGAAACATTGGAACTTCCAACCTCCAGTGAAATGCCAGTCATCACATGATCAATTCAATTTGCACTACGTCTTCCGAAGAAACGTGGATTACTCTATCACTCCCCAAGAAGTCCAGCAAGCCTTGGAAATAAACACCCAAAGATCCACTCCTTTTACAGGATCACTTCAAAGAGAAGCCATAAAACTACACAGTTTATGAAGGTTGCTGTAACTTTCCATACGACAGCTAACTATATTCTTAATCATGGACGTTTTTTCGACTATCTCAATTTTAAGGGCGGAAAACCTCTCCAAAGAAAGACCCCGATCAACTCAGAAGTACAGTTTTTGCTAAAATGTTTGCTCACTGTTCTATTTTGATGTTATTATCTACATCCATGGAGTAGTTATGAAGTAAATGCCCGAGTAGTAACAGAGAAGGTAGCGTATGATCGAACAAATATGTACGAGTCTAGTTTGTATCAGTTGTTTTGAGCATTTGTTCGTCAAAACACATACACACACCTATTTTGTATAAGAAAGCGTGCTTTTGGTATAATTTTTTTCGAAACAGATTAACGCTTTGTTCAGAGAATTTATCTGTACTTGTTGTAGAGTCGTGCCTCGTCACATCCAGGAGTTATAGAGCATCCAATTGTTCGACTGTCCAGAAATAATGTGAAGCAAACGGACATTACCAGAACAGTAGAGTAACCCCAGTATATTGTATCCAGAATCCTGAAACGTCATCGGACTATAGGAAACGATGTTCCAGAAAAGCCTACTGATAGACGTAAAAAAACTACTGCCCCAGATGACCGTGTTTTGATCAGATTAACACATCAGGGTCGAAAGAAGTCTTGCAACACCTTACTATAGGAATGGCATGAGCACATTCATTCCAGGGTATTCAGAAGAACAGTGAATAGGAGAGTGACCAAACAAGGTTATTTTGCAATCAGGGCTACCTGCAAACCGATATTAACCTGAATTCTCCGCCATTATCGTGTTACTTGGGCAAGACAGCATGCCAATTTACAGTTAGGACACTGGCAACATGTCATCTTTTCAGATGAGTCCTTTCTCCGGCATGTTAAAGCTGATGATAGGTTTCATGTTCGTCGTTTGTCTGGAGGACAGAGGAGAAATTGTTGTTTTTCCCACAGCAAACATACAGGAGATGGTACAGTACATGATTGGACAGTTATTCATCACAGTGAAAAGCTGCTCTTCTTATCCTCCAGGGAAACGTCAATAGTGCCTCCTGCAATCATCACATGGAGACGATATTTTTGCCACATGCTAGGGAAAGGTTTGGCAATAACTGTATGTTCCAAGATGGCAATGCCACTGCCTACAGTGCGCGTATTGTATCGGATTAACTTGACCTGAAGGACGTTACAAGATTACCATGATCAACAAAGTCTCCAGATTCTAATCGCATTGAGAACAGTTGGGCAGAACTAAGCCGAAAAACTGCTAACCACGACCCTAAACCAGCTACAGTGTAGCTGAGTCACAGCGCCTTCTGGTGACAAGTTGAGATGAAATCATGGTGGATTACATCAATAACCTTATCGACAGCTTGCCGCGTCACCTTGCGGAGATTATTAGAGTACAATGAGGATTAGCCAAGTACCGAATGTTTCATATGAACTGATAAATGGTACAGATGCTGTTTATAATAATTTAATATTATATTTTGTCGTTATATATGTTTTGGTACGGTTTTTGTTGTGATAGGTAAAACGCTGAATTACGCATCTTTCTACAGTTGTCTGATAAAATTGTTTGCTGTTCTGATAAATCGTTCATGATGTTCATAAAACCTGTCTCATTATACAAATTACATATGTAGATCTTTTTTATAACATGCATTTTTTCAGTTTGACAGCGCTAAGAGCACTTGTATTCTGTCTTAATAATAATCTTATTTTTTACAACATATGCAAACATTTTGGCCAAGACTGTACAGCCTACATTTCCATTCTACAACAAGGTAAGCTCCAAACCAGTCAGAAAATTAGCGTTGACCAATCTACCCAAACCCCAGCAGTAGAAAAATAAATTGTTGACTCTACACCTAGCTACAAACCATCGACTGTGGAACGATGCACAAAGACTACAAGCACCAAAAACCAAGAACAAACGGATCCAAGTAGCCATTCCAGTAATTCCTGATTTCTCTGACTCGGAAGGCGACTCCGAGAAAGATATATTGCAAAACTAATCGGCGAATGGATTGACAAGCCCCAAGAGAGAATTATCAATACCCTCAACAAATTAATGAAATAAGACTTCAAAGATGCCGTCAATAGTTCGTGAGACGCATCCCGATTTTCCAGTCTAGAAAATCCAAATATAAAAATTCTTGTCGAGTTTGTTAATTTGTGCTTTTTAATAAGGCAATTTTACACTATTTCTAGCTTTCTGTTTTTTTTTTGTTTTTTTTTCAGGTTTATTCCAGCCGTTACTTACGTAACATTTTGGGCACTAATTGAGTAAAGTATTCGGCGCTCGGCTAGTGAAAATGAGTTTCTCGGGATTCTTCCATTTCCCACACACCTAAATCTATGGCATTTGATTAATAGATTCTTGCCACCCTGAATTATTAAAGGTCGTTTGTTTGTTAGTTGGTTAGAAAGTAGTTAATTTGGCCGTTTATTTGAGCTAATGCGACGCCTTCTTATCATCTATGCTCATGAAAAATATCATTATTATTTTAGTTTTTCTTATTTCTCCCTCTGTCAAAATGAGAGGCGAGCATCCATTGCCAAGTTTTCTTTTCTTTTCTTTCCACTAAGTAAAAACACAATACACGAGTGGGGTGAAGGAGAATTGACTAATTCCCAAGCACCCCGGGTTTCAAACCCAAACACAGGCACTGATACTGATGAAGATCCACAAACCTAAAGAAGATCAATGAAGCTATATTGAAGAGTTGTATCCAACAGGCAATTTTCCACCGGTTTTTCAGTAATAAATATATTTAGCCAGTAAAAAAAACAACAATGCATCTGTTTAAGCTTAATAAAGAATTTTGTTCAAACATATACTGACAAAAAACAATAGCAAAAAACATTTATTTGGTAAGGTAAAGCAAGAATTAGCTTCTTTTTCAAGTTAATTT
>NW_013667707.1:20938-42356 GCF_000517525.1 Limulus polyphemus
AGAATTGAGCAATACTTTTATGTAGATCGGCCCAAAATTGAGTTGGACTATCGGCCCACCGGGACAAGTCCCGGTATCCCGATAGGCCAATCCGCCCCTGCTGTTTAAGCTTAATAAAGAATTTTGTTCAAACATATACTGACAAAAAACAATAGCAAAAAACATTTATTTGGTAAGGTAAAGCAAGAATTAGCTTCTTTTTCAAGTTAATTTTACTTTACTGATAGTCACTCATAATTTGAAAAAAAAAAAGTTGTTTATGCACACGAGTTATTGCCTTATGTTCTATTCAGATTAGGCCCGCCATGGCCAAGTGATTAGGGCGCTTGACTCGCAGTCTGAGGGTTGCGAGTTCGAATCCCCGTCACACCAAACATGCTCACCCTTTCAGCCGTGGGGGCGTTATAATGTGGCCGTCAATCCCACTATCTGTTGATAAAAGAGTAGTCCCAGAGTTGGCGGTGGGTGGTGATGACTAGCTGCCTTTTCTCTAGTCTTACACTGCTAAATTAGGGACGGCTAACGCAGATAGCCCTCGTGTAGCTTTGCGCGTAATTCGAAACAAACAAAGAGAATCTATTCAGATTAAAAGTTATTCAGAGTTAACTTCAATTAGATTTGACGAATATCTTCCCGAATCTTTTAATTCCAATGAAGATTAAGTTTATCAGCTTTACGTCATAAATAAATCATAAATAACTAAAAAGTCATACACTGGTATATAAATCAGAAAGATGAGATAGAATATTCACAACACTGTTCTGTACAATAAACAGAATTTCAGAATCCTAAAACAAGATATTCCTGTTTAGTACCAAGTATTGTGTAGACACTAAGTTAGAAAAAGCTTAGATTATGATGACGTGTTTATTATCTGCGAGGTCAAACAACAAAGAAGATGTTTCTGTGACAGCGATTTTTGCCGCCAAAACTGGACTTGCACTAAGCTCCTTTAGGCTTGTAACTATTCCAATTAGAATATAAACATGAACGAAATAGTTGTGTTTCCTTAGTAGGAACATATCAGGGCAACGATCCACAAAAACTGATTGACTAGATATCGCAACATGATTAAACAGTGGATAATGGAACTGAGGCTACATGAAAAAACATATTACAGGCGTGAACTTCTATGTGTTGTAGTTTAATTTCGAAAAGTAAAATGCAATAGCAAAATAACTGTATCTTTATCTCTAGCCAGTAGTATTTATAAAGGGTTTTTTCCTTTTTTGATAAAAACTAAACGAAAATGTGAAAAAATATAATTTCAACTACAATTTTGTTGTTCGACATTTTTAACCCGACGACCGGTTTTTCCAACAGAGGGTAGAACAAAATATAGTAGATTTGTTTTTCTATTATTGGGAAGGGACAATGAATAAGTTGGTGAGAGGAGGCAGAAACGGATCAGAAAGAGAGATCAAACTTTCCTTTCTGTTTTTTTTTTTTTTTGCTTTAAGAAGCATCTATTTATTCTTTTTAATTGTTAAGAAAACACAAAATTACCTCAGGCTCTCTTTCCACAGCTTTCCAACGGTCTGGGTCTGCTTTAAACTACCAATAAGCCCACCCCTAGGTTTCATCTGATTAGGAATATTTCTTTTTGTTCATCTTACATAGTGTGACAGCATCGCACGATCCGCCCCCCCCCCCAAAAAAAAGGAGAGAGAGTATAACACTTCCATATAAGACGGAGTCACAATGTAGGGAGAACTTGAATATTTAAAACCCTAAATCCTGATGTCTCAGATTGGGAGGCTGCTGTGGATCTCTCTAAATTGAGAGTCTGCCCACCTATGGCGGACGTGCTCCTGGACATAGTTAAATTTATTACCTGTTGTATTGTAATATAACTCCACATGATGTACGTGTTATTGGAATATATTTCATTAGTTAGAGCAATATATATAATAACAAATACTTTTTAATGTTCAATTATACATAACTAATACAAAAAAGAGGAACTTTACCGTTGTAATTCAATAAATGCAGCTGATTTATTAATCACAATCTTGTACCTTGAATTTCGGTAGGAAGCACTAATTATTCATTTCAGGAGAAGTTGAAATATTTAAATTAATTTTAATACATTACTTACAATTATAATTTTAACTAATCACTATAAACAACTCAAAAGCAATTTAAATAATTTATTCGTGTGATTGGCACTGGTTACTCAAATTCATATGTTTGGTTTTATTCTTTGATATCAGTTCAATCTATTAGCATAAATAATTAGCGCTATTATTTTAATTTCGTGTTGTAAAAGCGATTGATTAGCGGACAGTGCAAAATTTGGAACTTTCTATTAATCGATTAATGCTCTTCACGGGCCTTTGTAGTTGAATCCTGAGAGTAATTGAAATATAGCAGGTGAACACCGATACTATGAAGTTTACTGCATCACTGCACTTATTATTGTAGGATAATAACAACTTGGCGGTTTTGAAATCCGCCTGATGTGTTTCAGTTATTCTGAGGTTCCAACAAATCACATTTAATTGTGACTGATATATAAATATTTTCCTGGTTTGACCAAGTGGTATGTTCCAGTTACTTATAGCTGTAATACGAACTTTTAACAGTAATTAAAATGACGGCTCTTTTTATTTGAAATTTTAATATTTAATTTCAATTAATGTATCTCTAGCGGATGTAGCTTACACTCTACAGTAGAGTGTAGATAACAAATAGAATGCCTATAGGCTTAAATATTATTATCAAAACACGCTAGTTACAGGTTTGTTTGTTTTTTTTTTATTCACGTTCCTTGTAATTTGTTCTTTGCGGGTCGAAATCAGAAATGTGTAATAAATAATATCCCAGAGCTAAGTTTTGTATAATACCAGAACTCATCATTTGGGCTGAATAATGAGAGACAAAGTATAATACTACGGTTTAAACACTCAAAGCCGGTGGAATGTTAACTCAAATAATTTAGCGTCCTCTATCTCACGAGGATCGGTTGATGTGGTGATCGTAGATAGGCGGAGTATAAAGACTGAATTATTTGGGTTAATGAAATAGTTGAAAACCAATACACTTAGAAATTGTTATGAAAACGAGTTAATCTCTGATTTAGAGTTGCAATGTACAAATTAAGAGGGATGTAGAAAGAAACGTATCTGCGGTTAACTTATTTTTATAACTGATTGTACTTTTTACTAGTTTTAGTTTTACACTAACAATAGTAACGTTGGTAGTGGTACTTTTCAGGCTTAAGCGTAAAATTTCAGATGACGATAATGTTTTGAATGTTATTCAGATTTTTGAAATTTATTTGAATAAGTGTGACTTTGAAATTATCGTAAATAATCATGTGTAAAGCTAAATAGCAGGCCTTTCGTCTAATACCTGTGTTCCTCAGGCCAACTGGGATATATTAATTATTATAACATAAAGAACATATTAACATAATATTTTGGAACAACATGGGGCCTGTTTGTCCATCTCAGCTGTTCCATCCTCAAAACTAAATTAAAATGATTAAATAAAATAAATTTAAACACAGCCCTTTTCATTCATATACTTATCAAGCTTTTTCTTAAACTCACTTAAATTTACTACCTGTACAACATCAGAAGGCAACCCATTCCAAAGGCCAACGAACCTGTTAGAAAAATAAAACTGTCTTAGCTGAAGATGATTCCTACCTTGCCAAAATTTATATTTGTGTCTCCTGGTCCTACTGTTCTCATTGTTAAATATTAAAAAAGATGAAACATCAACACTGTCAATTCCCTTTACAATCTTAAACACCTCAATCAGATCACCCCCCCCCCCCAACTCTTCTTTTTTCAAGAGAAAACAATTTAAGAGATTTTTTAGCCTCTTGTCGTATGACAACCCCCTTCATCCCAGGCACCATTCTATTAACCCTTTTCTAAACCCTTTTCAACAATTCAATGTCCTTCCTAAGGTATATATATATATATATATATATAATTACTTAAGGACAACACGGGACCTGTTCGCCCATCTAGGCCATCCCATCCATTGTACCAAACTAAAATAAAGATTAGAACAGTATTATTCAAATATTTACCTAGCCTTTCCTTGAACTCCTTTAAATTAACTGCATCAATCACACCTAATACTAAAAGCAATCCATTCCAAAGGCCAACCATCCTGTAGTATTAGAAAAATAAAGCTGTCATAGTGAAAGATGACTCTTTAACCTGCCAAGATGTAATTTGTGTTCCATAGTTTTACCATTCTCACCAATGAATTTGAAAAAAAGGATGATGAATCAACACTGTCAATGCTCATAATTTTAAACACCTACATCAGATTCCTCTTCTGAAACATTACCTACAATTCAATGTCCTTTCTAATGTAAGGAGCCCAAGACTGGAACATACTATCCCAAATGTAGTTTAACCAGTGACCTATACAATGATGTTATAACCCTTTTTACGTTGAACTTCACTTGCCTGCAGTTTATGCAGCTATGCAGGTTTGGCATTTCTTCAGACCTGGTAATAGAACATTATGGATTTCTTCGTTATTCCAGAATTATAACCCTTTTAAACTTGTATTCAGTATTTCTGTGAATACAACCTAAAATCCTATTTGACCAACTAATAGCAACAGCATATTGCATGGATGGTTTGAGAGACTGGTCAACCAAACATCAAGATTGTTTTCTTCCATAACATTGTAATCATAATTTAAATTATGATATCCCACATGCATTACCTTGCATTTATGATGATCAAAACCCATCTGTCATTTGTTCGCCCAACTCACCAAATAATTTAAATCCTTTTGTAAAGCATCATCAGCAACCTCCTCACAGCCAGCAACACACAAAACTGTAATATCATCAGACAGAATGGTTAAGGTGCTATTTATATTTCTAAACTGAGAGACTACATCTAATAGTATTACCGGTTGAACTGGATTTAGTTAGTCTTGCTTTTATTTTTCTATATGTCACTCCACATGAGAATTAGGATAAGGGTTATTTAACATTACATTATTTATATATATTTGTAACACCATATTATATTAACTGTTATTTCCTTGAATTAACCTGCTTATTATTCAGATGAACTAGCAAATCAGCAAGCTAGTCTTCATGATCCTGGAGCAGGTCAAGTAACCACAGGGTCAACAGGAGAAGACCACATTAATGATTATTTATTAATAACAAGTCTGTGAAAGTAAAAAGGAGTATATAATTACATTTCAACTATGCTATATCTGTTGTATACAGTGCCAAAGAGGACTTTTGCTCAATACCGTAGCTCTTCAAGCTGGGCCTGGATACAACAGATTGAGTAACGGTTGAGACAATATTTATATTAGCAACAACTGCTTGACAGTAATTATTTTGGTGTGAACAGGTTGAAATGATATTTTCCAAATTTATTTCTTTATGTCACAACACACCAGAATTGGATGTGTAAGGTGTACTTGTTTATTTTCTTTGAATAATGTTTTATGTAGTTTACATCAGCAATAAGTTTTTTTCTTTTTTCTATAGCACACAAATTGGCAACTCTTTTCAAATTGTGTTCGTCACCAGTGTTTAGAAAATTGCAGTTGTATCCTGTTACATTAATTTACAATAATCCCCTTAACAGTGCAACACCAATGTCAGAGTTCAACATTTTATGGCCTAAAGTGGTGCTGTTTGGTGACTCCTTAACACAGGTATAGCTCTTGATAATTTGTTTGACCATGTTTATCATGAATTTGACATATACTTGGTTAAATACTGTATATTTTCACAACAAATGTTCATTTGATCACAAATGATTCAAAATTGAGTACAGAATAGTGAAAATGAAAATTATTAGTTTTTAAAGAATTACCTTATTTCACATCAAAACTCATGTTTTCAGAGGGAGGGTAATGTTTAGGCATTAATATTTTCCCTTTAACTAAATAAACGTATAGTATGTTGAAACAAGAAGAAGGAAAAATGTTAGTTAACAGCTGAGCACAGTGAAGTTTAACGGAACCTATGTAATGTAGAAAAAAAGACATAAATCAATATAAACTTTTTTCTTTTTAAGTTAATCAATGTGTGAAAATAAGCATTCAATATATGGTAACAAAATTAACTAGAATTGATGAAATTTACAGTAATAAGTAACTTTTTAAAGAATTATCATAAGGCTCTGGACCAAAATTTACCTTTGTTGGTAATCAGAAGGTTAAGGTTTTGAGCTAGACGACTTTCATAATTCTTTTACTCACTTTATTAAAATATTTTATTTTTGATATGTTCACTTTCTTTCATTTATACCAACACGTTTTTCATTCTAGAGGTATAACAGTGCTTCGTTTACTGAAACTAATAGTTTCATTTTCCTACTTTTGTAAGTTTGGAAAATGATTTTGGTTTGAATGTAACAAGAACAGAATGAATTAAAAACTTTGGTAAATTAATCATATTTTTACTGATATGTATATCATATTAACTGATGATGTTTTGGAGGATTATATTTATAATTTATATTCTTTGTTTTCAGAATTCTTTTAATGTCCAAGATGGTTTTTGGGGTGCTTTATTAGCTGATAGACTTCAAAGGTAATGTTTGAAATATAAAAACCTGAGATTTGAAGAACAAAACGGTCTCAGAAATGTAGGATTTTAAACTGTCGACTGATTTGACTCATTGGCAGATCTGTTAAATGTTTAATAACATTAGTATGTTACAGTGCTGCAACCTATTTCTATTTGTCACACTTCTCCTTTAAAAAAACATTTTTAACATAATATAAAGTTTTGAGACAACAAGGGACCTGTCGGTCTATCTTGTCTGTCCCATCCTCTAAACTAAACTAAAAAATAAATTGACTAAAAAAAAATCTTAAAGCCAGCTCTTATCATTCATATGGTTATCAAGCTTTCTCTTAAACTCACTTAAACTTACTGCCTCCACAACATCTGAAGGTTACCCATTCCAAAGGCCAACGACCTTATTAGAAAAATCAAACTGTCTTAGCTGAAGATGACTCCTATCATGACAAAATTTATATGTGTCCCCTAGTCCTACTATTTTCGTTGTTAAGTGTGAAAAAAAAGATGATGCATGAACACTATAAATTCCCCAAACAATCTTAAACACCTCAGTTGGATCCCCTCTAACTCTTATCTTTTCAAGAGAAAATGATTTCAGAGATCTTAACTTTTCTTGCTCATATGACAACCCCTCCATCCCAGGAACCTTCCTCTGAACCCTTTCCAACAATTCAATGTCCTTCCTAAGGTAAGGAGCCCAAGACTGAACACAATACATCAGATACGGCCTTACCAGTGATCTATACAATGAAATTATAACCACTTTAGACTTGTAACCAATATTTCTGTAGATACAACCTAAAATCCCATTTACTCTAAAACTAGCAGCAGCACACTGTTTGGATGGTTTAAGAGATGATCAACCAGAACAACAAGATCCTTTTCTTCTATAAGTTTTTTAATGTTATTCCCATCAAAATTATACTTATAATTGAAATAATGATAACCCACATGCATTATTTTGCATTTATTATAATCAAAACCCATCTGCTATTTATTTGCCCAACTCATCAAATAATGTAAATTTTTTTATAAAGCAACAGCATCCTCCTCGCAGCCAACAATTATCTAACATGTTCATCGAAGCTCAATGCTTCAGCATAAGGTGATAGTAAATGATATAAATTTAGTTGTTTTAGACAAACACACTTACACTCGTATATACCACAATAAAAATCTTTACAGCTTTCTAATAATGTAAAAAAATCTCTAATTCTAAGTAAACATTTAAATACTCTGCATACAACTCGAGTCCTGTTTTCGTTCATCAGCTACGCAAGGCTAAATTTACCATTTTATCATTGTTTTCCAGTGTTCTAGGTACATAATGTCTTCTATTTGTGTCCTATATCATAAAATTAATTGTACATTAATATAATTACAGTTTGTAACCATAGAAACTAAATTTCAAAAATAATTTGGCTGTTGTAAATTAATGATTTATTTTAAACTTACCTTGTAAAGAAGTACAATCTGTATTAATATGAATATTCTAATACATTTACCATTTGAATTGTTATCTTCATCAGTTACAAAAAGTTTTATATTTGTTTCTTCTACTTTTCTGCCTGCTTGCTTGCTCTGTTGTAGGTTTCAGCTCTTCTGAATACGTTTGAAGTGCTCTAATACTTCTGTATGGTGTTGTGCTATTCATTAAACACTGAGAATTATATGGTCATGGGGATTTTTGTGAAATATTTTTTTATGTTAAAATATATATCTACACATATACATTTATAAAGATTATGCAATATTTATGTCAATTTTAACTCTTTTTAAACCCGTAATTTTTTCCACATTCTGCCAAACTTATTTTCGTGATTTCTTATAAATGATCACCATACCTTATAAAATTTCAATTTTATTAATTTTGTGGATAATAACATGGTTTGGATTAATTTTCAGCCGAAGAGGCATAAATGTTATCGGATTTTGTCGTTATCTGATTGGTAAATTGTGACTTTGGCCTGGTGTTAGAAGCATCTGCTCGGGTTTAGGGAGTTACTGTCTAAGGAGAAAAAATAATAGTGTAACATAACACCTCCTTACCTTAGATGATAGTTCAAAAATAAACATTCTACACAGAGGACAGAACAACAGTTACCTCTCTTAAAAGTGTACTTTTTATGCTATAGTTTGTACCTTGGTTTGTTTATCCTTTACTTGTTACACTTTTTTGTTCAACAGCATCTAAATAAAACTATTTCTGTTATATTAAAAATTTAAAGTGATCATTGTAACAGATAAGAATTAACTCCTAATAAACGTACATATAGATAAGTGTTTTAGACAGTGAGGCCAAAAGCAAAACGTCATTGCAAATAAACCAAACAATTCAAACCAATTTCCAAAGTATAATGTAGGAAAGGCTAAATTTGTATTATAGCAAGAAAGGCTATTTAGTCTTTCTTTTATGTGCAGTTTTTTGTTTTTGGCCTCAGTGTTTACGTTTCTTTTTAAAATCTTTATGCTTCAATAAAATTGTTGTCAATTACATGCTGAATTGGTGGGTCCATGCAGTTGAGATAGAGCAAAATGAAAAGAATGAGTATAGTCTGACTTTCCTCATTAAATATTTTATTACAATACTCATTTGAAAACTAAAATGAAAAGCATTACACCTAATATGTTTTTAGTTACTATGTGAATTTATGTTTACCCAGTTAGGTTTGAGCTGTGTTTTAATTGTTACCTGGCTAGTATATAAGTGTTTGTGTGAATCCTAGGCTAGACTGATGTAGTGAATTGACTTTAAGCCATGTTTGCAGATATATATAATTATGTAGTGTAATCCATTAACTCTGCCTGCTACATCTTCAATCATTTAGTTCTCCAATCTTGTATAAAGGAAAAATAATGTTTTATTTTTAGTTTAAATTATAAGCAATAATTCTTATTATACTGACTATTTATGTACAGTTCACTAGTCTAAAAGCTGTTTTTACTTTAATGAATCAATATAAATGTAAAGGCTTAATTAAATATTCTAAATGTATCTTAAGTTAATGGTCTTCATACAAACAGAAGTGACCAGCATGTGACATAGAGACATTTACAATATGTGTATTTTGCATTAAACTTAGAAAGCAGTAATATAAATTTACAGTGTAGAAGGAAAAAGCACTTGTTTAGATGTCTTTTCTTTTCTTTGTAGAAAAGCTGATGTCATTGCTAGGGGTTTCTCAGGGTATAACACACGGATGAGTAAGGTCATCTTGCCTCGAATTTTTAATTCTGATAATATGAAAGAGGTCAGTTGTCTTGTTATTTGTTTGGGAGCCAATGATGCATGTGAAATTGCTGCTACCACCAGACAGCATATTCCTTTAGAAGAGTATTGTGAAAATCTGAAGGAAATGATAGATTACTTAAAGGTAAATTGTTTAGTGTTTTCGTGTCCCACATATTAAACCAAAATAAGAAATGTTTGATTTTTATACAAATTGTTGATTTTTTCCAAACATGGATTACTAAGGTGAAAACGAAAAAGACTTATCATGTAGAATTGTTTCATATTTATGTTTTTTGTTTGTTTACATTTAGTATTTTATATGTGTTACGATTTGGTATAGCATGTTCTGGATTCACCTTCTGATGAATTATGTGTGGCAGTGGTTAGCATATTGGGCCGTGGATTAGAAGGTTCAAGGTTCTTGCAGCATTGTCATTAAACATGCTACACATCTTTTTCTTTGGGTGTGTTACAGGGGTTACAGTCGGTTCTGCTATTTGGTTCAAAGCCTTTGTGATAGTTGGTGCTGGTGACTGGCTGCCTGCCCTTTTGTGAGCATTTCAAAATTCAGGATGAGTGTACCCAAACCCACGGTCTCTGTGACTTAGATGATTAGCTCATATTCAGGTGTCATTCGTGATGAAAGTAACAATGTGTATGAATGCTATACAGCTAGGATCTTACATGTTATTGTACAGATATGGTTATTTGTGTTGAAGTATTATATTTCTACATGCTTATTTGCTTCTGTAAAGGGCGAGTAGAAAGGATATTGCTGTTTTTGCAGAAACAATGCTTCCTAGGTAAAAATTATTGAAGAAGCTGTTGCAGCTTTCAGGTATATAATAATAGTTTTGTAGTTTAATTTCGGGTATATAATAATAGTTTTGTAGTTTAATTTCAAGTGTGTAATAATAGTGTAGTAGTTTAATTTCAAATGTATAATAATACTGTAGTAGTTTAATTTCAAATGTATAATAATAGTTTTGTAGTTTAATTTCAAATGTATAATAATAGTGTAGTAGTTTAATTTCAAGTATATAATAATAGTTTCGTAGTTTAATTTCAAGTATATAATAATAGTTTCGTAGTTTAATTTCAAGTATATAATAATAGTTTTGTAGTTTAATATCAGTTATATAATAGTTTTGTAGTTTAATTTCAAGTATATAATAATAGTGTAGTAGTTTAATTTCAAGTATATAATAATAGTTTCGTAGTTTAATTTCAAGTATATAATAATAGTTTCATAGTTTAACTTCAAGTATATAATAATAGTTTTGTAGTTTAATATCAGTTATATAATAATAGTTTTGTAGTTTAATTTCAAGTATATAATAATAGTGTAGTAGTTTAATTTCAAGTATATAATAATAGTGTAGTAGTTTAATTTCAAGTATATAATAATAGTTTCGTAGTTTAATTTCAAGTATATAATAATAGTTTTGTAGTTTAATATCAGTTATATAATAATAGTTTTGTAGTTTAATTTCAAGTATATAATAATAGTTTTGTAGTTTAATTTCAAGTATATAATAATTGTGTAGTAGTTTAATTTCAAGTATATAATAATAGTGTAGTAGTTTAATTTCAAGGATATAATAATAGTTTTGTAGTTTAATTTCAAGTATATAATAATAGTTTTGTAGTTTAATTTCGGGTATATAATAATAGTTTTGTAGTTTAATTTCAAGTGTGTAATAATAGTGTAGTAGTTTAATTTCAAATGTATAATAATAGTGTAGTAGTTTA
The DNA here is from genome assembly GCF_000517525.1 of Limulus polyphemus. Lineage (NCBI taxonomy): Eukaryota > Metazoa > Arthropoda > Merostomata > Xiphosura > Limulidae > Limulus > Limulus polyphemus. Next base: position 32,458 of record NW_013667707.1, read on the forward strand.
ATTTCAAGTATATAATAATAGTTTTGTAGTTTAATTTCAATTATATAATAATAGTTTTGTAGTTTAATTTCAAGTATATAATAATAGTTTTGTAGTTTAATATCAAGTATATAATAATAGTTTTGTAGTTTAATTTCAAGTGTGTAATAATAGTGTAGTAGTTTAATTTCAAGTATATAATAATTGTGTAGTAGTTTAATTTCAAGTATATAATAATAGTGTGGTAGTGTAATTTACCTGCTTTTCATAGCTTCAACTGTTTACTTCTTCAAGCTTAGAAGTAGGCATAACAACTTGATGTGTAAGGTAATCTTGCCTTGAATTTTGAATTTGGTTGTCAGTTGTTTTGTTATTTGCATGGTAGTCAATAATGCATATGAGTCTTCTTTTAGTACGTGTAACACGTACTTTACATAGTTCTAAGCTAATGTATGCATTTTGTTTTTACTATATTAATGGCCAGTGATTAGAGATTTTCCTCAATGCCATATGTAGATTTGTATATAGTTCTAAGCCAATATCTGTTGTTGTCTTACTATATAGGTTATTGCTTGGTGAAAGCCATATGTTAGAGATTTGGTATGAGCTTTCATTATGTTTAAAGACACTGACAAATGAACAGCTTTCTGAATCTCGTATATATGAAATCTTATGTAAGATCTTGTCTTGAAGAATGTTTATTCTTAGACTTTTGCCTGACCACTATTAGGCATTATTCCAAAAATATTATACCTAATAAGTTTGCAATATAAAACAAATTTTATCTGAAACTACAAACAGTCTAAATCGTTTTTGTCACAAGTAGGATTAAAAACCATATTGATGTATTTTAGATTTTTTTTTTATGAGCTATTAACCCAGTGAAAATAAATGGTAAAATCTTATTTCAGAAAAAATAATTGTTGATAATGACTTGAATTTCATAGCTTTACATAAATATACATTTGTGACTGACTGGAGTACACAGGATTGAGATAAGATTTTTATTGTTACATGTATTTAACTATTAATTATTTTAATTTAAATTCTGAATATTAGATCTGAAAAACATATAATGTAATTTTTCTCAGTAATGTAAAGTAAGTTTTTAGACAACTAATTAAAAGTGTCTTATTTGTTTCGACATGAAATTCAAATATTTGTAAGTCTTTATGAAATCTAGCATGTGATTGGAAGTTTTTGAAAGTTATTTGAATTTTAAGAGTGTTGTAATTATAGTCCATAGGCCTTAAATTGGATCAAATCATTTTGATGTCTCCTCCACCATACGATCATGAAAAATATAAGGCTTATTGTGAAGATCAAGGTAAGTGTTTACAAAACTTTAAAAAAATGCCATCTTTTAGTGGGGCCTAACACGGTCTAATCTTTAGCAGGCTCAGACTGTAAACCCAAAGATTAATGGTTTATGTCCCAATGCACTACATACATTGGAACTGTGGGTACTCTATAAAAGTGAAGATCAAATTCCACATTTTCTCATATAAGAGTAGTCCAAGAGTTAGCAATAGGTGTTTTAATTAGCTGTATTCCCTCTAATTTATCAGGTCAACATTAGGGACAGCTAAGTGCACGTAGTCCTTTTGTAACTTTGCATATAAGTTCTAAGCTTTTAGTGAGTTGATTCTTATCCTGAAGATAAGTTTTTATACTTTTAACCCCAAAACAAGTGTTTTTTAATAAAACTTAATTGAAGAACCAAAGGTATTCCATGATATTTTGTTACAAATAATACAGAAATTTATACCTTGAAACAAACTGTACAAGAATAAATTCTCAGTTTTGTTGGTATGTGAACCAGAATACCATTATAAGTTGGTTAGTTATCATAAGAATACAGTAGCATAATAGGCTACTTATATGTTGCATTCAAAGATAGTTTTTTTTTGCACTTAATATACTTTACAAAATTAAATTTTCAAGTGTTATGTTTATCTCGTGGTTTTTCTTTTCCATATTCTGTGGCTTAAATTCTTGTCCTGTTTTTAAGTGTAATTAACTTTTCAGCAATGGCTAGATACAGAAGTGTGGTTAAGTTACGGCTTATTATTTGTTACATCTTTATTTTTAGGGAATGGGGTCTCAATATGTTGACCTTTTTTATATTAGTATGGAGGTAGAAAAGCCAGAATGATTTTATGATCATAAAAACTAAAATACACGAATGTGTTATTATACCCTTTTTAAGTTTTGTATTACTGTTGTATTTTCCAGAATGAATGGTTTCCATATTTCGTATTATAGCTTTAATGATAAAGTACCTAAAACTAGTAAGCAGTTTGAGGTAGTAAGGTTGTGTGCTGTTTTTAAATTAAAAAATTAAATTTCTATTGAATTTGAAATTTCAACACTTATTTATTACTGAATCACAAAAATAGTTTCATCAGAACAAAGCTTAACCTTTTTTTGTCACCAGTTTTTATAGATATATCTTCTTAAAGGAATGAGATATTACTATTATGCACAAAAAACTATGTATATTAAATACACTTTTCAACCTTTGATAACACATTAGACTTGTTTCTGGTTCTTATACATCAGCGAAGTTTTATCATCATTTTGATCCAGTCTCATCACTTCAATGTTCAAAAGTTTATGGTAAATTGTCAAATAAGGACAAGTGTTCTTCATTGAGCTATATTATCATTCACAAGGCAGCTTAACGTATGTAATACAAAATTTTTTGTTGATCGTTATTTTGTGCCTTTCTTTCTTTTTATTGGTTATGAATATTTATTTTATCACAATTTTAAGAAATTGTGTTATGTGTACAAGTACTTAGATTCTATCCTTTAACACTTTTCTCATGTGCCTTAGCCTTTTTACACATATTTAACCTATTAGTGGCTGATTTTAGACTTCTGTTAGTTATACACTTGCAGGTACAAAGAACTGGGACATTAAGTACTATAAATAAAGTTGGATAGAAGAAACCTATACATGTCAAACTATAGATTAAATCAAATTTGAATACATTTTATTATAATATAAAGTTAGGTATTTTATCACAATTATTTTCTTATAGCTGTCTAATGTTGTATGAGAAAGTTTTAAATAATTTCAAGTTTTTAGAATGATTGAAATAAGTTTTTTTTTATTTGCATGTACAAAAAAAAAGACTTCAATGTAATGTACTTTAAGGTATAGTTTGAAACAAGAATAATCTAAGTCAGTATTAATGAAATTGCAATTGTATGAAGTAATTTTTGTAAATAACAAATTAACATTTATTAATGAAAGGTAAAGAAGAGCCTGTGAGAAACAATGTAACTGTGAAACAATATGCAGAAGCATGCTGCCAAGTTGCATTAACTTGTGGCATTGAAGGCATTAATCTATATGCAGCCATGATGCAAGACGTGGTAAGTTTTCACAGTTGTATGATTATCTAGATAGCCATATTTTATACAAAGTTAGCTGTGTTTAGGCTCAATGCTTTTGTTACTTTGCGGAACCTATCGCCAACAAGGTGCATTATAGTTTTTTTGTAATGAAACCAAATTTTGAATGTGTAGTGAAGTGGTTTTATGTAAAAATAAAGAAAACATGAAATAACATCTAGTTTTATAACTTCTTAGTGTAAACAGATATCTTTATAAAAAGTCAATGACTTTATCACCATCACCACTGTGTCATTTTAAGGCATTTTACTTTCATTTTCTTATTCAACACAATCTTCTTCCAAAGTGACTCTGCCTAGTAAGCAATTGTTTTTATGTCTAAAAAAACATTGAGCTTAGATTCTAAGTCTTTATTTTTGTTTTATAAATATTCAGTAATATTGGTATCTCGTTTTTTCAACAAGACATTAAATTTTCTAACATTTTTCCAATACTAACCATTTCTATGATTGACTGCAGTTGGCGACCATTTCAGTTGATGTATTGTCGACGAGACATTGCTCCCATATTACACTGTGACTTGTTTCATTCCATTTACATGTGTTTCAAAAGCACTTGATACAGGGGGCAAAGTTTTTATAGTTACTGTTTTGTTACTCACAGGCAAAACAAGTAGAGTAACTTCACAGTGATTACATAATGAAATATGTATTAGAAAATTGAAAAGAAGCTATAACAGTAGTTTGTTGTTTCACTTTGGAGTGACTATTTAGTTTTATTGAAGCTCATTGGAGAGTCTGTGTTATAATTCATATATATATATTTGATTCGTGACATCAGATGTTTAAGTGGTATTCAGGAGAAAAATTCCAAAGTTTGCAATACGTTCCTCAACAGAGGCTGGGCATGGCCTAGTGTGAATCTCGGGACTCGAGATTTGCACTCCTTTACTGCTAAAACATGCTCTGTACTTTGGGTATGCTATAAGAAGTGTTGGTCAATTCTTAATATTTAGTTGGACAAGGACAGCCTAACAGTTCGCAGATGGAGCCATTGACTAGCTACCTCCATCTAGTCTACCAGTTAAAATTTAGGGACAGGTATGTGAAAATAGCCCATGGGTAGCTTTACACAAAACGTTTAAAACAAAAGGATTTATGGATGCTCTGAGCTTTTCAATTGTTTCAGATCAGAGGAAAACAAACTCCCTCTGATTTTTTCCCAGTTCTGAACTTTTAAAGATTACTAGGCTTGAAAAACCATAAGTACATGCGCAAATTACTTAATCTTGCACATAGAATGGTGATTTGCAACTACTGAAAATGTCCAACATAAGTCAAATTAAGAAATACTGCTTAATTTTAATCCTGAGTGATGGCACTTATTGATTAATACAATCTTTCTGCTAGTTTAATAGCCAGCCACTATTTGTTCCTTTAAATTCGTTTTTGGGGATTTAGTTATTTTGAGACTATGAATGAATGCCTGTTAGTATAGTTATAAGTAAATTGTATCTGCGAGTCACAGGATTTAGAAAGAAAAAATGTTCTTCAGAAACATTTTTTTAGTCTTATTTTTGTTGATTGCCTAGTTCTGAATTTATTGAACTAACTGAAATTAACATAAATGACATTTAGGTATAGTTTATTGCAGGTAAAATAGTGTCTATGAACAAATAACAAAACATTGAACACTTATTGAGGCTTGTGTATGTTTTTTCATAATGTTCAGATTGTTTGTTAAGATACACTTTAAATTATATTAGATTTATGCTCTTAGAATGTGAATAAATCAGTGCTTTAGGGTATAAGAATAATATAAGTCCCCTGTGAGATGCATATATCTTTTTTTCCTGTAAAACAAAACTATGTAGGTCACAGGAACATGCAGGTGGTTTTTTCTTCCTATCTCACTAGTGACCAGAATATTGTTTAGAACAAATATTAACTGAGTGAGTGTTATTTTCATGGGTGAATTTGACCAACAGTTGCCTAATAACCTACTAAATAAAAAAAATTAAATCAGCCTGGTCACTGGATGATGTTTTTCAACTTATTTTTACCTGGACAGATTGAATAATCAGGGGTGCAAAAATTCACAAGCCTGATACTACTACCTAGTTTTGAGTTTGAACTACTGTGAATTCCATGTGTTAACCTCGATCTAGTGCATGTATGCAAGAATCAACTCTATATTTGATTATTAAAATTTACAAAAATGATACAGTTACACTTTATCTTTCAAACTGTTAAATATATCTACTGTCACTGAGATCTTTGTAAGATTGGTAACTTGTTTTTCAACAGTGGGCTAATCCATCAAGTTAACTTGATACATTTAGTTGGCTGTTACTTTTTTACCATATTGAAACTATTCTTATCTCTCTGATTAGTCCAGTTTTGTTACTCATCAAGTCTTATAGTTTAAAAAATATGCAGCATAATATCAATACAAAATATATAGCACGTTTATGAATTTACTTCTATTTTTGGAATGGATTCTCAAAATACTCTTAAGCCCAAATTCAAGTATCTTCCAGAAGTTCATACACAATTAGTGAATAGTTTTTGCATTAAAATACCTGTAATATACATTGCTATGGTTTTCTTCCTCATATTTTTGTTAATTTATTCTTAGAAATGGCAGAGATTTCTTGGGGATGGGTTGCATTTTTCAAGTGAAGGATCATCATTTGTATTCAAGCTTTTGTGGCCTTCCATTGAAAAGAGAGTTGCACATCTGCAACAAATCCTACCTCTGTGGAGTGACATCAACAGAGAAGACCCATCTATAGATCTTTTACCACATAAAGACTCCAAAGTTGCTGATGGATGACTTGAAACCAAAGAAATTGTCTAGTAAGTTTTAACTATGAAACCGGTAATTCATGATATGATTCAGTTTTTTACTGCGTGTTACACAGTCTAAAAAATTTAAATATCTTTTTCTAGTTTCTTTTTAAACATGTGGTTTCTTAAAATAATGTAATGAAACCATTTTTGATATTCTTGTATATATTCAGTATGAAAAAAGTATACAAATAAAGATATATATATATATATATATACATACACACACATATATCTTATTTTTTCTTGATATACAGTGTACCAGTGAAAATGAAACGTGCATAATTTCAGGTAGTTAACTTTTTGTACCTATGAGGGTTGTCATAGTATAGACAAGTGATGTTTCGGTATTTCTACTAATATTAAATATATTTTAAAGTTGTGTATTTGTTTATGTTACAAGAGGATGATAAATGAAATTGAACCAAAATAGATATTCATAAAGCAGTAAATTATAGTCAGCTAAAGGTCGAAAAGATTTAAAATAAAATGCTGCTGATGTGTATTTGTGAATGAATGAATAGTGATACATGTAAGCTATCATACATAGGTTAACACAAAGTTACAAGTTATTCCATTGCTGGTAATGTTTTAGTTAAGTCAACCTGCAATGTTGAATAACATGGGACTTAGATAGCTTTATTACTGCTATTTTTCTTTGTATTTTGAAAAGTAGCTTATTATGTTAATGTCCTACACAAAAAGAAACTGGGGTTACTTCCACAAATTTAAATCTAATAAGATCATACTGATAAAGTTATTTGCAGATTTTGTTTGTTGTTAAGAAAGCCCCATGAAATAACCTTGGGAGGGGAGAATTTAGATCATAATGATGAACTTTTGTAAGGGTTCAGTTTCTTCTTAAGATCTATGTTAATGTTGATATAGATCATTGACTAATAAAATGTTTTTTTTTTTTGTATTTCTATGCTTGGTTTGTTATCCATCAATTTATTTCTAATCTGTGCTTTTAAATATCACAAAATAGTGTGATTCATTGCTTGTTGTTTTGTTTTTTCTGTATAGAAAATGCCTTTATACTTCTGTTTATATAAATAGTGGAATATTTATTGCCTCTTAATTGCGAGACAGCAGATGTCTACAAAAAATACCATAACAGTCACATAACACGAGAATTTAGTAAATAGTGTGGGATAGATGGATAAACATGAATTCTATTAGAATGTGAAGTGAAATTATATTTACATTAGGAATGTGTTAACCATTTGGAACTTACTAACACTTGATTATAATTGGCTGGTTATCAGTTACAGCTAACCTGGTTTATTTTGACTCTTAATTACTAAAATTACAAAACAGACCTACATTTTAGAAACTGCTTTTAAACCCTAGTCTCCTGTACATTAAAGATTTTTTTTTTGCTTTCTTAAAAATAGTCACTTGTTAATCCAATTTGCTCAAGTTTCTTTACCTATGGAACATTCAGATAATTTTAATATGCATTATATTTCATGTCAGATTACACAGGCCTGCAAATTTTAAACTCCATAAAAAGTTTTGTTTTTAATAATTCAGCTATGAACATTTAAAAAAGAATATTTTTTTTCTATCACAAAGAAAAAAAACTTACTTATATCAAATTTACCAGAATTTTTGGGTCATTTGCACAACCTCTTGTTGCCATAGTGACAAATAAAAAAAATAACGAACTTCACATATACTAGCAGTGTTTCTTGTGGGTTCTAGAACGATTGATAAAACTCTCACAGAGAAATCTATAGCAAGTGGTTGTCATCATTTTAAGCTCAATGAAAATGATTCACTTATGTAAAAGTACATATGATATTTTTGGATTCAGCATACAGGAATTACCGTAGAACATATAAACATTTCAAGACAAACCATAGCAGGCCTGTCTTATCAACTCACTAGGCTAAGGCTCAAATTATATGAAGGAGTCTTGTCTAGTATGGGAGTGAATACAAAAGATTTTATATATGCCTATACTGTAGAATGTTTCAGAATGGATAATGATTGGCTAGTTTACTAAGATCAACTTTTATTTGTGCATTATACATCTGTTGGACAATCATACTGTTTCTTATTCTACTACGAAGGTTTTGGTGTATAAAACACTTTAAAGAAAGTGATGGCTCTTGGAAACTAAATTTCTATAGTGTTTGCTAGTATACCAAATAGCTAATCTATGCTATTACCAGACAAATGCTGGGTACGAAGGAATCTGAGTACAATTAACTCGTGCAACTTTGCCGTGATTCATTTCACATATAATGTTGAAAAATATTTCATTTATGACAAGAATAAGTTTAAAGCATTTAATTGCATGGATCAGGTTAAAATACACACACACAGACACAAACCATTTTTTTATTCCCTTGAATAATCCAAAACTAGCAAATTCTGTGATTTGTTTTTTTATCATTACAAACAGTGAACTTACTTGCTTTTATCACAAGTTTAAGTTGCCATACGAAAACTAGTATTTGTATCTTCTGAAGAGGGTTTATTATTTTACGAAGCTTTGAGTAATTTTGAGATAAAACTTCATATATTTAACAAACTTTCATGTTATAGCTTTTAAAAGGAAATCAGTGTTTTTATTATAAATTTAATCCTAATGCACTGCAATTGCTACATCTGCTAAGATGTACAATTATAAGCACTTTCTGGAAAGGTTGTAATTTTTCTAGTCGTAGAAACCATAAGGTGGAAGTGTTGAAATTTTGCAATGGCTTACCTTTTTTTCTGAAAACTGTTTTGTTGGACATGTAGTCATTAGATGTCATTGCTGATAATAGATATGTGCCAGTATAATAAAAAAAAGTGTATTGGGAAGCAAGTGGGTACAGTATTTTTACTGTGAATTATGAGCAATGTGTGAAATTGGATGCCCTTCAACATTATTTGGTGGTTAGGAAGTACTTCATAAAAATATATATATTGCTATACACAATATCAGATCATGACATTGAAATGTCGTTAATAAAAATGATTAACTTTTTGTTTTTTTTGTTTATTCAGGATTTTCTTATTTCCAAAGAAACTTAATGTTGGTTATTCATTTTACATGATAAACATACAGCTAACTCATAGAAAAATTAAAAAATGGTCATTGTCAGTTCTAAATAGCAATGATAAAAATAACGTAAAAAGTTAATAGTATTGAGTGCAGCTGAAGATAGTGCTTCAAATTCTTTGTTACAGACACATTTGATAATATAGTTCATCAGTAAGATGTGAAAAAAAAAAGAAGCAAATTCATCCAAAAAATTTCTCCTTTTCACAAAGAAAGGAAACTTTTTTTTATGGAGACTTCCCTCTAAATATACTGATCTATATAAAATACATGGAACCTAATAGCAGTTTTTTGACACAATCAATTTCTGATTTTTATAACTCGGATACAATATATATATATATACAACATATACTACTTCAGTCAACTGTTATTAGCAAACTTTTAACTGCTAATTTTGAACAAAGAAGGTTTATTGTACGGTGATGATAATTTTGGTAAAGTATCTGCAAAGTACAACATGACCACTATAACCGAGAACAAGTTCAGACATGTTCACTGGTAATTATTACTCTTTGGTAGTTTTTGTATGATTAAGTTATACTTAAATCTTACAGGAATGTTAACGACTGACTAGAAATACCTGATTGTGTAATTCATTGGAAAAAAGTGACTAGAACAAATTTTTTTATAATGAATTAGCCATGTATT
>NW_013667707.1:43356-53929 GCF_000517525.1 Limulus polyphemus
ATTCATTGGTAAAAAGTGACTAGAACCATTTTTTTTAATATGAATTAGCCATGTATTTGTTATTTTGATTAATGCTAAAAGAAACTGACTCATAAAACTTGACAGGCTAAAATATGCAAAAATTTGTTAAACATCAAATAAAAATATATTTTCTGTTAACTACTCTAAGAACTGGTCAACATATTGTAAGTACTAGTACTATTAAATTCGTTGAAGTAACTCGTTTAGTAATAAGTCTTCAAAACAGCTTGTAGGTATTAAAAAGCTTTAAAATAAACTGAAACTTTACAAACTTCTGAATCATTTTACAACTGTACAAAAAAAGGTACAGGCGTAAATACAGAATTTTCATCTTGTTACTTTTTTAAACTCGTAGGACACACCATGATTCAGCTAAGACAGCTGGAAAAACTAGTCATTTACCATTAAAAATATTGATAGCACTGTGACTATTCTAGTAGTAGCAACGTTACACTTCAAATAAAACATGAAAGAAAAGACCATCACTACTGGGTCACACAATTATATCAAGTCAAATAAATGATTATTATAAAGTTTATATTATAAGACGGCTAATTTTAACTACTATTTTAAATTGAATCATCAACAAGAAATCTCACGATTACATCATACCTACAATAACTACGAAGATTTAGAGAAAATGTAAGAAATAGTTATACATCTAATGTACTACATTTACACTGACACCTAACAGACAGTAAGATACTTTGGTAGGAGTTTTCAAAAACTAAACTGAAAATCATTCTATCGATAATAAATAACCACTAGCACTGTAGTAGGGAAAAATTGAATATTTTTAAGAAAACTTTATATTACAGCCAGAAATGATCCTTTACAACCCTAATTTTTGGCAGCAAACATATATACCACTTTATAAAAATGACTGTGAATCAAAGATAGGTTCCCTCTGCTCTCGAAACCTGTAGGCAAGCCATACACTGATCACCTGAAATAGGAAAAGAATCAGCATTAGATAAATAAATCAATTCTATGTGATAAAGAAGGGGTCAAAGTGTGTATGCCCTGATTTTTCACAGAGCACCAATCATCATGGTATTATATATTTTATTTCAGAGTTATCAACTCTTTTATTTTACCCTTCACTGCTAATTCAGCGACAACTTGTGGTAAAGTAATATACCAGATACAATATACATGTATATTGAAAAAACTGTAGATATGCATTTTGGAGGCTCTAGAGATTATACAAATGCAATATGTAAACTGTACAACAGACAAAAATATTTTTATTCTTCACATCAAAATCCTCTTACACAACTTGTCAGACTGATGTCATCAATTCACAAATATATCCTGAGTATAGATAGTTTGTAACACACACCTGATTTATTGTGTAAAACAAGACTTTTGCACTTTTTACTAAAAGCTTGCCACATTTTGTGTAGATACACATATTAAACTTAGGATTACAACCAATATTCCTTTTTCAATATGGATTATTCCATCAGTTAACTGACATTAAATGACTACTGCCATTGTAATAGTAGCTGCAACCAGGGTTTTGTAAAAAAAATCTCATGTTTTAGGTTTTCAATCACAAAAGAATTGTAATTATTTTTCAAATTCATCATAGTGAAGGTACTCAAACAAATCATTTTGGAGAGGATGAAATAAATAAACAAATTTACATTACACACAAATTATATATAAATGAAACAATATTAAAATGACTTTAAAAATATTTTTAAAAAACTATTTATTACTGTTAGTTTAAAATAAATAAATAAAACTACAAAAACATAAAAGCCATAAAAATACTGGTTTCATATCATCCAGGATACTCTTCAGTTTCTACAATAAAGTTTTCTTGAACAAGAGCTGCTTAATAACGTAAATCTTCTCATGTTTCTTTTTACCTTAAAGCTTTATATACGTTTTAAAGTCCCCCTGTGTGTTAAACTATGTAATATTTAATGTGGTCTCGATTTTATTTATAAAATAATTTTCATAAAATAATCATTTATTTTTTTCACAAGAATACCAAAATGGAAATATTTGGAAAAGGGTTCTACAAAAGTATGATATTTTTCCATAATACACTAGCTTTAAGGTAAAAAAATGTGGGATGTTTTTACATTGTTATGCAGGTCTTTTTCGAGAAAGCTTTATTGTAGAAACTGAAGTGTATCCTGGATGATATGAAACCTGTATTGTTATGCATTTGTGGTTTTATTTATTTTAAATTAACAGTAAAAAATAGTTTTTTTAAATATTTTTTGTCATTTTTGTATTGTTTCAGTTTTATTAATCACTTCCTTCAGCAAAATATATTTGTTTCATTGTGTGTGTGTACATATATATATATATATATATATATATATAACAAAAAAGAACTGAATCTTCCTTTGAAACTGCAACCAAAAAAACAAGTGATTGTGGAGTAATCTGATGTTTCAGATAGGTAACTGAAAATTACAAAAAAGAACTGAATCTTCTTTTGAAATAGCAACCAAAAAAAAAAGTGATCATGGAGTAATCTGATGTTTAAGATAGGTAACTGAAAAGTACAAAAAAGAACTGAATCTTCTTTTGAAACTGCAATAAAAAAAGTGATCATGGAGTGATCTGTTTAAGATAGGTAACTGAAAACTACAAAAAAGAACTGAATCTTCTTTTGAAACTGCAACCAAAAAAAGCAATCATGGAGTAACCTGATGTTTAAGATAGGTAACTGAAAACTACAAAAAAGAACTGAATCTTCCTTTGAAACTGCAACCAAAAAAGTGATCATGGAGTAATCTGATGTTTAAGATAGGTAACTGAAAACTACAAAAAATAACTGAATCTTCTTTTGAAACTGCAACCAAAAAAAGTGATCATGGAGTAATCTGTTTAAGATAGGTAACTGAAAACTACAAAAAAGAACTGAATCTTCTTTTGAAACTGCAACCAAAAAAGCAATCATAGAGTAACCTGATGTTTAAGATAGGTAACTGAAAACTACAAAAAAGAACTAAATCTTCCTTTGAAACTGCAACCAAAAAAAAGTGATCATGGAGTAATCTGATGTTTAAGATAGGTAACTGAAATGTACAAAAAAGAACTGAATCTTCTTTTGAAACTGCAATAAAAAAAAAGTGATAAGGATGGGAAACAACCACTAGACGATAGAGGCAAAATTGGACTGGAAATAACACACTATCTTGGAACTATTTTTAAAAGTAGAACATATTTCCAGAATGCTACAAAATTATCAGGAGAAGTACTAAAACAATATCAAAAGAGATTGGGAAAAATTTCTTCATGAAGATACAAAAGCCTAAGAAAAATGCACCATTCAAAATTTATGTTTCAAAACACTGTCACTGTACTGAGGTTTGTACTCCATAGAAAAACTATGGAAACAAAATCACCAACATAATAGTTTTGATGTAAGTAAAATAAAGACAAAATGAGAAAAAACAAAACAAAACAGAAGTTTAAAAGAAACACATGCCTAATATTTTAAAATGTTTACTAAGGCAACAAGCACAAGTTATGCCCACAATGAGATAAAGTTGCAATGTCAGCTTTATAGCATTGTTCCCTTTAAGGCTTCACAGGACTCCAGACAAGGTAATGTGGATAACCACAAATGATAACTAAACACTCTTGGGATGGAAGTCTGATAAGTCTTTTAAAATCAAAGGTTAAATTTACGACTGTAAAGGTATTTTAAATAAGTGTGTGAAGTTAAGTGCACCTGCTAACCAATTATTCAAGTCTGTGGGTATAACATTTTGTTCCAATCAGGGGGCAGTATTTCTGGTGAGGTTTCACAAAGGTTAAGTGTACAGGGTTTGAATTATCCTTTATGAATGTCAAATAATGAATATTATCCCCTTCCAGATTTAGAAGGGAGGGTCATTGACATATCTTACTTTTTTCCTTCTCACAGTAGAAATACTTAACGAAATTAAACAAAAACTTAGTGAAAACTTATGTTGGGAAATTAAAAAACAATAAAAATATTTCATCCTAGAATTTAATTTTTTTTATTGCTGATCAGAAAGTCACATTTTATATATCCAATCAGTTTTAACTTAAAATTCATTACCTTATTACTTCTGATACTTTATCTTTCCGATTACAGTAGTTACCACTTCCACTTATAAGATTTATGAGTGACTTATAACCTGGCCTATCACATGGCATCAGGTCAGGCTAAGTAACAGTACTTTTTCACAAAATGTTCTTGACTGAGGTCACTTTATTTCTTATAAGTAAAGTTTCTTTTTAAAAAAATAATAAGTTATTTTTACTTATCTATATTGTTTTAATACTATAAACTTAACAAGAACACTCAGTAACAATTATGAGTCTTCAGTATATTCTGTTGTCACCTACCATACACTCTAAACCTATCTAAGCTTACCTGATGTCTTGTCATAGAAAATTTCTGTAGCCTTGAAACAAATATAATTTTATCAAAAAACATTTTCAGGAATGAAACATATAAAGAAACTAAGATTTGCCAGGTCTGTGATTTGTTCGTAGGTCTTCTAAACTTATTCAGTTGTTATTCTCTGCAATAACTGTTTTGTCACCTTCCCATGAAATAGTAAATTACTTTTCCTACTAATTTCTTCACTATACAGTGACATAAACAGTTTATAATTTGCTCTATGTAATACATGAACTTTGCCTGCAGCTATTTTCAAAACTAAGCTACATTTGTTGTTCTGATCACATGCTGTGAAGTCATAAAAGGGTGGGAACAAGAGGCCACGCTAACAAAATCAGAGAAAGAGAAGAAAAATTACAAAACAAGACCTTGAGGCATGCTTTCTTCTTAGCAAATATAAAGCTTTGTTTTGGAATGGGCAGAAAAATGATAAAACATTGATAAATACATTGTTTACAGGCGAGGTTCCTTGGAGCCTGTGCAGAAATGTGGAATGATTTTTTTTTTCAAAATTACATTAAAGAAATGTTACGAAAAGTAAATTATAAAATATTTTTGAAGCAGTTATAATTATTATTTTTTACTTACATTTTGAAAGCAGATACATAGGTGTGCTCTTAAAATGGACTCGCCAGTCCAGAATAATAATAACAGGTTATAATAGATATGTAGGTGTGCACTTGACACTTGAAATGAACTCACTAGTCCAGAATAATAATAATAGGTTATAATAAATATGTAGGTGTGCACTTAACACTTTAAATGGACTCACCAGTCCAGAATAATAATAGGTTATAATAGATATTCAAAGAATAAAAAGTACATTTACACTACTAATTTACATATTTTTTTTTCCTTAACATTTTTCTTTTTTTAATGTAATGCTTTTTAACATTTTTGAAACACCACACACAGACTTCTATATCTAAGTCCAATTCAATTTTAAAGTACAGGCAGGTCACCAAATTTCTTATCCACCAGTTTGAAAATAATTCCACTTTTTGGAGCATCTTTCATAAGGATAAATCCATAAATAATGCAAAGCATGCATATTATAATATTAACAACACAGGTCTTGCATCAGTTGAATTTGCTTAGTTATGTTTCTTAGAACAAATAGTGCAATATGATAGTATTAAGTTCTACTGTCATACCCCCAAGTAAATAAATGATGCTATCTTATTATAAAGCTTTACATAACAACTCCACTTAAAAGTCTGGCTTGTAATGTGCTGTCTTGAAGCAAATCAAGAAACATATTTGGTTCACTCTTAAAATTAACTATCTTAGAGAAGCTTACAAAAGGTCTAATTTTACTTCACATTTTTGCTACCCAGTTTAACAGTCTTTAACCCTCTTGCTACAGGTAGGTCAAAGTGCACTTGTCAGAAACTTTTAGAGTTAAATTCAAAATATAATTAAACTACTTTAGTATCATTGTATATGAATGAATAAACTTGGCATCAAAACATAGTTAATGAATCAAATTTTAATACACGTTCCGAGTTCTTAATTTCATAAGGAAATATTGAAAAACTCCTCAATCTCTCCTAGTATGAGAATTGAGATATTTATTCCCTAGGTCTTCTCTCTTCTCTAATTTATTCAACTACTCCCCAAGAAGTACAAAATTTAACATAAATTACTCATTATAATATTTATATTACTAAGGCAAAGCATAATTTTTATAGCATTTAATCTTGTTTGTTTATAAAGTCATAAACTAGAAAATTAGATCTACCTGTCACATCCTCTCTTTCACATATTGCCAATATTCTATCTCGCATTTTATACTATATCATTTACAACAAATAGAAAGCCAAGGTTTTAATCACCTTATTGTAAACATTGGATAATCTGATTGTCACCTTAAGTAAACATTGGATAAAAGGTTAAGGTAAAGCTGTCCTTAATACTACTAGCCACAGAGAAAACAAAAAGTCAGCAACAACCAGTGCCACATGACTTGTTTGACTTTGAAACTGAATGAATAACTGACTTTTATAACTTGCCATTACATAAAATTACAGAACATGTTCTGCAGCACTGCAGTCCAAACCTTGAACCTACAGATCCATAATCCAGCATGTTGATCAACAGGCCATGTCTGACCACCTTTCTTTGAATACAACTGAACTATTCAAACTATAACTTTCTGAGAGAGAGAACAGAATTTACGAGTATTAGTAATATCGAGGTTTCATCGGCACGACAACCACTAGATGTCTGAAAGATTTAAGCAAACTATATAACAGCCAAAAAACTATCTATAGGTTTGTTCTTATTAAAGAACTACCATTTCCAATATGCAATTATAAGACCACTTGTTAATGCCAGTACATGATGGAGTAGATCTTGATACTTCAGGAAAGGATTATTATGGAATATCAGAAAAAGAGTTATAAGTCATTATGTTAGAATATTATTTTTTTTACCAAGGTAAATGGGTTTTGTTTAATCATGACTTTCCAGTTACATCTGCTTGGACATCATGCATCTATACAAAAAACACCAAAATATAATGGACAGATATGATGTTAAGGAAAATAGAAAACAAAAAAATTTATATATTTTGTAATTTTACAAAACATGCAAAGACAGTATGTTAACACCATTTATTATGGTGTTTTGTAGGTTGAGAGTGAAGTGCGTTCATGTGAGTTATCCATAGTGAACCATGTTAGGCTAGTATAGTACATGTTTCAAAGCTTATTGTAGATTAAAGCTGTGAACAGTTTTATAATATTAGAAGTTTATAACACACATTTGATACTTCTTAAAACATAAAAAGCATAAAGAGTACACAAAGAAACCATGCAGAAGAAGTTAGAAAGTTAGTACCATACCTGGTTAACCCAAAAGATGTATTACAAGAAAGCACTAGGGTTAGCTCTGGGATCTTTCTGGTTACGATAACGTACTGTCAGCCAAACCCCAATAAACTGGAAGAAAAAAAATTAGTCCAACAAGTTCATGATTAGATTTAGTGACTAGAACTCTCAAAAAGTAGTTGTATGAAATTCCTTGAGATAAACACACACACACACTCACACAGTAAAATCACAAGTCTAGAAATGTCACCACATTCATTTTGTTTTTCATTCCAAAATACTTCATAATTCCACTTTCTACTAAGAAGCCATTTATTTGAAGTTTTCTTTTCAATACATACAAAAAATCATTTATTTTGTATATGGACAGAAATGGAGCACATGGTTTGGTCACTACATAGATTTCAGATGGCCACATGACAAATACCAGAGTATCACTCCCCAAATATAGATAACAGCTACATAAAGATAACTTTTGATGACATGAATAAATAATAATAATTTTAACAGAAATTAACAGTTCTAACTTTAGTTATAATTAAGCTAAATATGTTAGTTTTTCCAATGCAAAATTATTTGTTTAGGAGCTTAGAAAAATTAAATTATTATTAACTTCAAAGAATAAAAAACTAAATACCCAATAAAAATCTTTTTTCTCAGACCATCTCTAATATTGACATTGCTTTCTGTTACTGATTTTTGTACTACATATTTCTGTTTTGACAGCAAGGTATATTTTGTTGGATTTTACTGTGTCAAAATCTGAATATATGTACTCTGCACAAGAGAAAAGTTGCTAATGCATACACACAATAAAGAGAGGCATTACAATAGTCAATTACTTTGTGTATGTACAATCTGAATGGTGCCTAACATGCTTTTTCTGTTAACTTGTTAGAATAAATTATAATTGTTTTATTTTATTGCTGTAAACTTTGTTTTCCAAGGCTAGGGCTCAACATTAATTAAAAAACTCTGTGTGCCCCTGGTTATTTAACTGTAATGCATATCATTTTGACACGTTATTTTGTCATACAGTAAGTTTGTTCTTTTAGTTTTTTCTTCCCTTCAAATATCTTATTACTATTGACAGAAGCAGGCCACTGATGTGACATTTTGGACTCATTCTACACTCACTGTTAGCAATACTTACCATACGTTGTGATATCTGATCTTTGATAAGTACCCAAGCATATATTTATCTAATAAAATAATATAATTCCAAACTTACCTGCACTTCACCTAAGTATGAAAAAAAAAATTCATACAATATAAAATACATTGCTTCTAATAATATTGCCTGTACGGAATCATTTCCTTTGATAATCAAAAGTTTAAATTTGGACAGGTAAAAAATTTGCCCATACCTGTCCTATGTGATAGGTGATTTTCAAAGTTCATGTTGAGCCCTGAAGGCTACTTTAAAGTTTAAGTTTACTGTAAGCATTTTATTTTCATTGTTTAATTGCTTGTATTTGAGTAAAAAATTATTATTGTTCAGATATTTTATATTCACACACTGGTATTACTATATGTGATAAATAAATATTAGGGAGAATGAATTAATCACCTAAGAATGTCAATTGAAAGAATACAGGTACGAATACTTCCTAAAGTTTTGATAGTACACGTGTTTCGTGGAGTTTGTAACAAACTTTCTATCATTTCACGTAAATGCATATTTATTCAAAATCTGTTGTTTTATTGAAAATAATAACTGCATAAAGTAATCTTAACTCAGCAAATTACTTTTACATCTATCCTTGCTATTAAGCACAGGCTGCTCCTTGTTAGTAACACACACATGGTCATAACATAAACCCAACAAATTATGAACATGTGAAATTTACTATTTTACAATACTTCTGATTTGCATGAATTAAGGTATACCTGTAACACATAAAGCAATACTGGATTATGATGAACAGATAATATTTTCTAAATAAAGAGAAAAAAACTGTGTACTCATTTTCTTTTCAGATATATAAATTGATGAATCCTAACAAGTAGAAATGTGCAATTACTTGATCCCAAACCACGTTTTGTTTTCACATGCTAGAATTTTTAAAATAAAATCGTGAAAATAGTCTAGTCATCTACTTGTTGAATATTTTAATTTTCGTTAAGTATGTATTTAGATTTATACTGGCTTTATGTATGTCTATACGATGCAAGTACAGCAAGATATTTGGAGGTACTTCCTCTGAATTTCTGCTGTCTACTAGTTTCTAAGTAGAATTTCCAACTTCAACTATGGGTCGTTTCTCTGATCTGACAAGATCTTAGATTGAAGGCTAAAATATTATTTACAAATGTCCACATGCAACAGCATATATGCCAAATCTTCGAGTTTTGTAATAAAATTTTTGGATTGTCACCTAAAATAATTTTTTTTACTGATAAATTTTGCTTTAATAGGTAAATGTTCAAAACTTAATGTTTTTCATATTTAGTTAAGTTTTATTATTCTAAGGTATAGTTATAAACTTCTATGATATACATATATTATCAAATAGATCTTAAATATTGAATGAATTACATTTTACTGATTATTCATTCTTTGTACCAAAAGTCATTTATAATATGCCAAAATATGTTGAATACGTTTTACTTTAACACAAAAAGAGGAAACCAATAATTAACAGTGTTAATTTTTACATGAATTCTTTAAAGGAATTTTAAAATAATTTTGTATGTAGAATATTCTACTCCTATACTTTCAGTTTTTTGAAACTTCAACTACATTAATTCTCATCAATAAAGAATCACAAAAACTTTATTTAAACTAATCATATTATTATGGAATTATAGGATTCAATTTATCTCATAAATACTCATTAACAATTTAAGCTAACTTAACGATTTGATTGGTTCTGACCTACCTCTGTGAAACTAAAAAAGAGGCCAACTCCTCCCGATATTTGAAGACCACTGTTTATAGCATTCAGCAGCTTTGGTCCACATAATTCACAGTCAACATTACACTGTCTTTCTGAAGTGCAACAGCTAGCCACCTAAAACATTGCATGAAAAAACACTATGATTATTGTACTATTGCCAACAACAACAAAATAAATAAATACCCAATCTAACAATCAATGGAATATATAGTTATATTTTCTAGTCACTTCTTACGTGTAAAACATTTTTATTAATTTAAAGATACAGAAATTTTTTTCTAAAAGACTGAATAGAGACAGAAGTTCATAATTCTATTGGTTTGCATTGTAGTATAGTTGGTTCCTTACAAATGATTGCTCATAACAATTATATAGAAAAACAAAAATAAGTAATATTTGAGATACAATAAAAAAAT
>NW_013667707.1:54777-62312 GCF_000517525.1 Limulus polyphemus
TATATATATATATATATATTTATCATTTTCATTATATTGACCTTCCAGCCATGCCTGGCTAACAATACAGAAGTTACAATGACCAAGCACATGTGCACTCATGATACTGTATCCAATAATATAAAATTTACCTTTAGTCTTTACAAAATTACCTGTCTCGGCTGTGTTTTAGTGGACTAATATTTTGTAAAATACAGTCACATTTCAATTATTATACATTATATACATTAATATTGTTTACAAATAAGTTCTTAAACTTATTTTTCTAAAAATATAGAACAGTAAATAAAGAAGTAAAGCAAACAATTATCTCTTCTAGTTATGAACTTTGTACTCATTTGCTGTTTGTCATAGGTTGCTAAGACTTATGAAATTTACCACATGGAGGATGTGTGAAGAAAATTTTTTTTAGGTTTTATATATACATTATAAATAACCCAAAAAAAAATCATAAATTACTATACTGATACCATAGAATTCCATAATAATTTATCAAGTGTAGTAACTAAGATGTATTTGGGTCTAAAAAATATATGAAATTTCGAGCTCACTACAGATTTATCTTATTGTTTGAAATCTTGTGTGAAAAGAACAAGATTAAAACAATAACATATCAAAATGGCTGAGAAAACTACTATGGGGACATTCAGAGCTTTCGATTGGTTATTCATGTCATATATAGAAGTAGGTAGGGGTGCATGGGTACCTGGCCAGATAATCGTCCCCAGCTGGGTATTGGACTACCCGGTAATACTTGGCTCTGGCCGAGTATCGAAGTTAGGCATCTAAACCATAATCTTTGTGGCAACTAACACAGTACTAAAAGTTACAGTCAATAATTGGTTTAGTTATAAAAAAACAAGTTCCGAGCAACAAAAACTGACTGTCTGCTGAAAGTCGGGGATTTAGAAAACAATAGGGGTTAATAACAGGCATGGCTTGAGAAGTAGATTTCTGGGGAAGGTGGGGGTTTTGAGAACAATAAGGGGTTAGGGTTTGAGAAGTTGGGGCTACACATTGAAATTTGAAATTAAATGTGAACATTCTGTTGGTGATTATTTGGTTAAATGTAATAAATGTCAATTTTTTTTGTTTCTAATTTTTGTATATGTTGTTTTTTAAGGGGGAGGGGCAAGGGGAGAACCCGGCCCCAGCTGAAGCTTAGTATATAAGGGAGCATTTCCAAAAATGTAAAGAGGTAGGTAGAGGGTCATTGTGTTTAATTCAGTACATGAGCAGTATCTTAGCAAATAGGAAAGATAAGAGGCTCTTATTTTATATTTTAGTTTGTCAATATTGGTAGTTTGAGTTCTTAATTTGTACGAAACTACAGACTTAGTATTTTGACATCACAAACATCTAATTTGAACCAGTGCTGCATTACCATACTACGTGACACACAAAATCGATTTTAGCTGTGTTATTTTTATATTTACTTTTATATTAAGAAATTAACTAATTTATAATACTAAAATTTGAATTATAATCTACAATTTGATACCAAACTTATTGACATAAATTCATAAAATAGTAGTTCAATCAAATTTTGAATGCAAGTCAACAAACACGATGACATGGCCTTTAACACATGACCCACTGCAATAGGGTTAAAGGCTCAGGGTCAATTGAAGAATAGTAATTGGTAGACATCTGTATCCTTCTGAAGATTAAGCAGCAAAATGATGAAGGTAGTTGGAAACAGAAGCGTGTGAGGTAGTCCACATGAATGCCAGAGAATGAGTCAGGTGCCGAATCTGGTGAGAGGAGACTCAAAATAGTCTATGCATATCCATTCCCCAAAAAATAAACAACTCAGATGAATTGGCAGATCCATCCAGTAGGAGGTCAAGTAGAAAATGGGTCCCAAGGAATGAACAGATAGAGGTAGGAACCTCTGATGGAAGAAGTACAAGAGAGACAACAACAAATGGCCCATACAGGGCACAGGAGTCTGTCCAGGTCTGAACATTAATAGATATGGAAGATAGAAGAAAATGTAGCACCACCTTCGATAGCAGTCAAAGTTTTAAGTAGAAAGGAATGGTCTGGATAGAGAAGAATGTATGAGTGGTAGAAGAGAGCCCCAGGAGAAGTCTATGGCATAAACTTCAGAAAAGCAACGACCACATGCAAGAAGGAGAAAGAAACAAGTTTTGAGAGAGAGAGCAAATAACATGGGGTTCAAAGTGAGAGCATGAAGAATGACATTCAAGTCCTAGTCTGGTAATGGAGTGGGAATAAAAGGTTTGTGCATGAAGAAGGAGCAAAGGACAGAGGAGGAAAATAAAACCTTTGAAGAAATGGTAAAGGCAGAACATTGTAGACAGGTCAGCCCAATACCCTGCAATAGTAGAAACAGACAAGCTGCAATTGAACAGCCAAATAGAGAAAGAGGTGAGGTAAAATAAGGTAGGATGGTAGTGGTGAATTGTCAGAGGGGAGACCAACAGTGATAAGTAGCCATTTTTGTTAGTATACCGCAGCGGTTGAAAAATGAAAGGAGTGGGAAGGAAAGAATGCTACACAACTGAAAAGTCCAGTTCTGAGGGTGATCCCACATGTCAATTTGTGATGGAAAAAAAAACAGATGATTTGTTTAATTTATTCCACAAAATTTACAATTTCTTAGGAAGGGGTGTTTGTTACACTCTTTAATAAAATTATTCATTATTTCATTTTGTACATGCTAAAATATGTTTACAAATATCTAAGTCCAGTTTATTCTGTAATAAAAAAAGAGTTGATTGATGGAAGCAACTATTAGTTTATTCTGTAATAGTTGTTTCCACCAATTAGCTTTTTTTTCTTCCAACCCTTGCATTATTGAGTTCCATGTTGGATTGCTCCTCATATATGGGGCCTTAAATATATGATTAATAGTTGTTTCTTCCTGGTTATGAGTTCCTCATCTTTGATCATTTAGTGACCAGTTTTTTCTACTCTTGTGCTCACTTCCACACCATAGTCCCTATCATACAATTACACTGGTCGCACTACTTTTATCATCATCAAGTAATTTTATCTTCTGATTAAGTTCTTAATATCTTTATAAAAGTTATTTATGTTGAATTACCAATTCTAGTCCACATTACTTTGATTTCTTACTCAAGCATTTTCTGAAGCACCTCTTGTTATGCTTTCATGATTTTTTCCAACAAGGCTTCTTCTTTCACGAGTTGGATCACTTTCCAACTTTCCACCTGGTTTAGTCACTTGATAAAGAAAGTGAGCCATGTAGGTTTTTCAATACGGTCCATTAATTTCACCATCTCTTTCAAACAAATCTTTGGGTATCTATCTTCCATAATTTTCAAAACTCTAATAACATGTTTGACATTTTTCTGACTGCTTTGTAATCCATACTTGTCCATTCTCCACAAGTAATTGGGTATATTTCTGTCAAAGTTTAAAATTCTCTTCATATATGTTATTTTGCATTTTTTAAGCTCTTCATTTTCATTCCAGCCTCAAGCTTCTACTCCATACAACAAAACCTTCTGAATCAAAGTATTAAAAAGATATATATTACTGTTATGCCCATACATCACACTTATTTTCATTCAACTCCATACCGTATTGATGATCATTTGAGCCTTTCCAATTTGCCACTTAATGTGTTTTGTGTTACAACATTTTTTGTAGAAAACCAAACTCCCAAGCATTTGGACATGTTGACCACCTCAATAAGCTGACCTTTCTATGATCAGCTATCTTCTTTACTAAGCTTCCTTTATGGAATGCCATCATCTCTGATATTTCCAGATCAGTAACCAGATAATTTCTTTCCACATATTTTTCACAGAATTTAACCACTTCTCTCATGTCATTTCTATTATCAGCCAGTGCAACAATGTCAACCACAAATTTAAGATCAGTTATTTTTTTCCAATAACAATTCCTCCAATATTCCTCGTAATCCATTCATCTTCCCAATAAATGATAAAAATACTAAATAACACTGGGCTTAATGGACTTTTTTGTCTCACTTCTTTTGAAGTCCAAAACTTATCCAATCATCCTCTTGATGATGTTCCTTCTTTCCTTGTAAACACTCTCGATCATCCTGTGCATTCTTTCTCTAATCCCCATTTTCCAGATCTTTTTGCACAGCTTCTTCCTACTGACCTTGTTAAAAAGTTGCTCTAAAGTCACTACACCATGCATACAATCTTCTTAGCTTATTTTCAATTAGTGTACTGAACACAAAAATGTCATGTCACAATTTTTCTTTAATCCTGCTTGGTTTTCCTTAATTAGCCTTTCTTTGTTGAGCCAGTTCATGAGCCATGTAGTCATCATGCTGGCCAATGTCTTGTGCAGAGAGTTAAGTGACATGATTCCTCTACAATTCTTTGGGTTGCCTTTTTTTGCCAGTCTTGTAGATTGGGCAAATTAGTCCATCACTCCAACTGTCAGAGCAGACCCCACTCTTTCAGATCTCACTGAGTGGTTGCAAAAAATCCTCTTCATTTCCTGCATAAGTGCCATATAAAATTTGTTGATATTCATGTTCTCACCATGGTTCATACTGATTTGCTCAGATCAATTTCTGTTTCTAAGCACTCTCAAAATGTTTATCAAGCACTTTTTGGAAGCTACAATCTACATCAAAATCAATCGGATTCCACTGAAATTTTATAAAATTCATATTTATTTGTTGAACATATGAAAGAAAAGAAAGACTTTAATTACTGCACTTAACTCCACAACATGCATTAAAGTTAGATATATCAATATAGTCTATTGTTATAATACATGCAAGCAGTTTTGCAAAAAAAAAAGGCCCTTTTCAAGCACTTTCAAGCCCTTCCAATTCCATTCTCAATTTCAAGGACTTTCAAGGATATATATGCACCCTGTCCCACTCAGCAACTTGCCATTCTTCAGTTTCTTAATTGACTCTGTCAATTCTTCTCCTTCAAATTCAGTATCTCATTCATTATTTTCAAATGATAACACTAGATGTTGGAGTTCTCACCATCAATTGCTGCTACTCATCTCTTCTGTTTCTAATAATTGCACAGTGTTCTCCCCAGTGGTGCATAGTTTAACCTCTTGCTTTCCAAATTTATTAGCATGTTGCCAGAAGAGTTTACTCTTCTTGATTTCCTTTCAAATCCTTTCTTTCATCTGATTTTGCATTTCCCAATATCTCATCCCGAGGTTTCTTCTCACTATAATATAACGAGTCCAATCAACTTCTTTCTAAGTTGTCTCAGGAATCTTCTCAAAAGTCTCTCACTTTGTTTGTATTCACTATCCTTGTAATGTTTCTTTTTACTTCCTGTCTTATGTTTAATCTTAATTTATTTGGTACTCATCTTAAAAATTTCCTTCAGGAGTTGTATTCTCCATTGTTTATCTTTCTCATTTTTTATTTTCCACTAATAACATTGTTCCAGGTTAGCTACAAACTCTCATCTTTTAATTGGGTTCTATTTATAGTACTACTGAGTCCTAAGGATCTCATTCTCCTCATGTCCCATTTGACAGCTTCCTTAAAATACCATTCATATCCATCATTTAGTTGTTTCACCCATGATGATTCCCATTTCTTCCCAACCCACATTTCAAATAAAACAATAATGTCAAAACTACAAATCATCATTTTTGTTATAAAGTCCCTCCACATTCTAGTAAGTAATTTTCTTGCTTTATCCCAGGTTAAATTCTGCACTTCCTTGTTCCTGTTGTTTCATTCCAAAAGCCTTTTCCTAAATTATTCCAAGGCTTCAATCAGTTTTTTGACTCTAAGGACTGAGAGAAAGTAGGAATCAGGCTGGTGAGGAGGATGTAGTATAATATTGTGGGAATGAAGCTGTTTGAGAAAGAAGATAGCATGGACAGAAACATCTGGAGAAAGAAGAAAAACAAAAAAAAATAATGAGGGGAAGAATTGTGTAGAAACATGAAGTGTCATAAGTAATGGGGTAAAAGAAAGAATGGTACATATCTGGGTGATAAGGTCTTGGAAACCTGAAGAGAAATGAACTTTTTCTTTAGAAAGAATAGAGGTATCCAAGGCAAATCCAGGCAGTAGAAGTCATCCCATTTTATCCTCCTTAACTTCTACCTTTAAATCCTGGAATGGGAAATTGTGGCAGGTGTGGGAGAAGAGGGTCCAGGCAGCAACATGGACCCTACCACATATTGGATGATGTTTGCCATTTTGTCCACAGACAAAACACTTCCAGAATTGTTAGGAAATTGGTCATTGTGAGAGTTATTGTCACTCATATTAGGTGAAGATGAAAGTACAGTGAATTGTGAATTCATACTGTAGAGAACTTGAAGACACAAAGTTGTACGAGTGAAAAAGTTTGTTACAAGTCTCAACAATGAAAACCCCATCTGAACACAACCATGCTAAGGAAAAGAATGACATAATACACTTACGAATGTAGGGAGAGCTTTTGTGCAAGAAGGTGTGTCATACTCCTATTGGTGGGGGGTTTTGCTGCATGGGTTTTGCCATCATGTAGTAACACAATTTCACATCATTCACATGACTTTTAAGTAGTTTTCACAAAGCTGGTAGCATGAAAGTCTCTTGGGCAGATAGCACGATCTCAAGAGGAAAATAGCTTTCTGTGTATAGAGATGAGTGATTGTACTGGAATTCTAGTTTTCACCATGATTATACGTACGATGTGTGTGTGTATGTGTGTTTCAGTGTAACGCTAATCTTTATCAAAAATGTAATGACATTTTAATTCATATTCAGCAATATTTATATAAATGTCTTATTAAAAACAAAAGAATCAAATATTAACAATTATTCTAAATCATAACAACATACAACATTACACATTACTGATGTACATACCCCCCAACAGGATGGATGTCCCATTTTCTCCTCTGGTCCTAAAGTGTAGTTTTCAAACCCACAACAGTTAAAGAAACGTTGAGCTTCACTTTTCAGTTCATTAGAAGAGCTTCGCCATCCTTTGACAGCAATCTTGTGCTGCTGATCTTCATTAAATGCAAGACAAGCACACGCAACGCTGAATTGGATGATGAACAAGATGAACAAAATTATCATATACTAATATAATTGTTAAGAAAATAAAAATTAACAATGCAAGTACTAATTTAAATTAGGAGTAGTTCCTTTGTTTAAAAGAACCTTATATCCTAGGATTAAATATCCTCTAACATAGGAAAGAATTTATCCAAACGACTCCATGAAATTTGAGGGAGTTCCTCAACAATAACTCTATTTCCAAGTCATACTTTTTCCAATAGGAATTGGAATAATATGGAAGAAATAAACAATTCATAAATTTGACTTGAAGCAAATAAACTAATGTTTTTCACTTAGCTGTCATTATTATATTCCAAGACGAATAATGCAGAAACTACAAAAATTACATTAAAATGAAAAAAAAAGAAAGCTTTGAAAGCTACATAATTTTATCTTTTTCTCCCACCCAAAGTTACACATAAAGATTTTGATTTCTTACACAGTAATGTATAACAAGGTAATATATATATATATATATATATATATATATATATATATATGAAGAATAACA
>NW_013667707.1:62333-73040 GCF_000517525.1 Limulus polyphemus
GTAAGACTACATAATTTATTTACTTTTCTTTCCCTACCCAACTAACTACACATAAGTATTTAGTTATTACTTACTACAGTAATAGTATAACTAAGTAATATATATATATATATATATATATATATATATATATATATTGCAGAATAACACTGGACTGAAATTAGTATGTGCCCCAAATACTCTGGCATGTATTCATAACTCACTACCAGGCAATGGATGGTATGATCTGTAACTAAATTTATCATCAGTTGTACTGGAAATGTCCTTATGGTCCAGAAGTGGTTAGTGTGGACTACAGTTATGAAAAATATTCATTGATTTTGTAAGTACAGACTGTTCCTTTAATAATGGAAAATAAATGGGCCTGAATCCATAATAATGTTGAAGTGTAATTTTAGACATTTTACATGCATAAGTAAGTATGAATACATTGCGTGATCAAATTTACATTTTAGATAAGAAACAACAACAACAAAAAAAAAACACTAACAAAACAACCTAATAATTACAGCATACAAGGATACAAAAAATAACAAAACTTGGTGATGTTTGATGGCACCAATGAGTCCAAGCAGGGAAAGCAGAAACAGGAATACACCACATGCAATTATTCCTCCAACGATGGCCAAATTGGAGACTATACTTGCAACTCTTCCATATGCAGCTACTCCAATTAGAACAAAGGAAACAAGCTGAAAAAATGAGACATACTTTATATGGAACATTGTCACTATACTTACCATTTTGAACAATGGTAGATTTACTGATAAATTGAAAACCATTAAATTCAATCATTGTACACCATAAAATGTATCACCGACCCACATTTTAAAATTAAATTATCTTTTTCATAAAATCTATCACAGTAAATAGAACACTGGTTAACCTCTTGAAAGTACAAACTTATTTATTAATTCTTATGAAATTTAAATACCTATAAAAATATTTTGCAGATAAGTTTATGGCTTCAGTTTAAACTTCATAATCTAACTTAGCCTTTACTGTTATTTTTGAAAAGCTCAGAGTGATGAATTTTAGAGCTAGGTGATTAATGATATTTGCCAATCGATGGATTTGTTAATCAGTACGTGGCACCACCCACACTCCACTACAAGGTATTTGCTAGCTTCATAATGTTTTCAACCACTGTATTATTCTATCATGATATTAATTGTCCTATTTTCATTCACACTGTTTTTATTTCTTGTAACTACTTCTGGAATTAACCATCAGTTTGTCTGATAGATACTTCAAACTAATCTGAATATTTTTCTACTTGGCCACCATTATATTTGTTTTTTTAACTATGCATTAATCCCATATAGATTTTATATATTGTTTCTAGGTAAACTACTTGTAATTGATGAAAACAAAACTTTTTCCAAACATTGTACACTTGTTACTGTGTTAAATTTTTAAGTTTTTTGTTACCCATTCAGTTTGTTTCTAAACTGTATAAGCTTACCCAATCTCAAGTTACCTGATACAATCTCACTGAAGAAAATTTCTGCTGCTTTCAAACATATATAAACATGTAGATACTTTCACAATTTGCAAATGAAAGGAGCATCTACAGATGCTATTAAGAAAAAAAACTCTTAAACCTGAATATATACTATTGTTATTCAATTATTGTTCTATCCAATCATATCTGAACTTTTCTCATAGCTATTTTCAATATTTAAAGTATAGACACATTGTTAGAATGTCTGAAAAAAAAAGCCACAGCAAAGTTTAATTGGTATTCATATTTAATATCTATGGTGTTTTGACTCCATTTTACTTCATCATATAGCAGCCTAAATTAATTTAGGTATGTGAATGATGTTATGAAATTTGTGGAATTCATTATTATAAAGCAGACCAACAGTCAAGAGCAAAAAGAAAAAAAAGACCCAGGTAAGTACTTTATTTCTTGTTTTTGATTTGTATTCTTTATTTATTATTATAAAAGTAACTAAAATGGAAAACAGTTTAGGTTACATTTAGTAAAATAAATAAAAATATATTGATAATGATACTTTTGTATGAGGTACACTGCTGAGTAGTTCTATGTTATGTAATTCAATACTGTAATGTGAAATGCAAGTTTGCCATGTGATTTGCAATTTATATGGCATGAATAGTATTAAGAAACACTTCTTAGGGCAATAATACAATAAAATTTAAGTATAAATACATATAGTATACTGTTACAAGCTGTAAGCTACTGAGGATAAAAAATTGTGGTTTTCTGTTCCAATTTACAGTCATTCCAGGAAGAAAATAAAGGAAATTTATAATTATTTCCTAATTTTTTTATGGTCGTTATAAAATCAGTCAAATAGTTAGGGTAAAAAAAATAACAGATAAAACATAGTATTTCTGAAAAAACAAAAACAATCGGTATTTATTTAGGAGGTTTTTTAGGGGTTATGCAAATACCATTTGAAAATTATAAGATGAAGTATTTTTAATCTTATCATAAAAATTACTTTTCACTCATAAAGGGAAAAAACATGCAGTGTAAATAAAGTTTTTCATTGAACATTAACATGCTCTTTTCCACTTGCAGAAGCTAAACATATAGTGTATATTGTAAATAGAAAGTTTTTCATTGACACTGAAGTGATTTTTGCCTTTTTTTTGTATTTATTAAATTCTACCTAGGGGACCCTTGAAAATTTCACTGGGACTCATGAAAAAAGTTGAGAGTCTGGGACCCTGGTGAGAACCCTGTACAAGTGGAGTCATTTTTTCTGAAAATTAACTTAAAATGCTTTAATTAAAATGGTGGATTTAGTGTTAAGACCCTGAATCAAATAAAATATTTATAAAAGCAGTCTGATTTCAGAATTTTAGGCTAAAGGCATTTTCAAACAGTTATTAAAACTGTGAAACATGTTAAACTATAGAGAAAAGGGAACATGTCCAAATGATGAAGCCTTGTATTCTAATTCAGGGACTTCCACCCTTTTTACGTAAATGGAATCCCAGAACAATACACATCCTGACTGAAGCCCCCACCCACAAAATGAATCTATAGACACTGAGTATCTTAACAACATCGTGTATTTGCTATTACCTCCCTGATACTTTCCTGTAGCCCTCAATTTTGGAACCTCCGGTCTAGTTAACTACATAAAATGTTCAGACAATTTCTTGGAATAATTAACAAAACAATTATAAAATAAATATCAAGCAATGTTATACTGCAAGGTATACAAGTAGGTGTACATTTAAATGAGAAAGATAAAAACTACACTGATTATTTATGTTGAACATGGACACGAGTTCCAAAGCATAAAAACAGTAAATATGTTTGATGTATTTTTCTGTTAAAATAATTTTGCCATTAGGTCAATGGTACTCAATGAAAAGAATGAGCTTAGTGTTCTAGATTATACTTCTAAAAGAAATCTTAATACAGTAATCCTAATAATTGGTTACACAAGTTGCATTGCGCAGGCTAAAGGTCACCCTATGTTCTCCTGAAGAAGAATAGTCAACTATTCGAAAGCACTCGAGTTTTGGGTCTTATTTTAAGTCTATTACACTTTATATGTGATCATTTGTGCAAACTCTTTCATCAAAATTGGTTACACAAGTTGATGTTCTTAGTAACAAAGATCTACAATAAGGTTTTTTTATTACAGTATACTGCACTGGGACAAAAGGGAAACAACTAATGACTTTTCACCATAATTAGAAGCATGGAATGTTTATCATTTAAACCTACTATTTTTCAAGTTTTGGTCTTCATTACATATGTAAACACAGCATAAAAATCATCCCAGTGTCTGTTGCATTTACACTGGCCTTCTAGTTCTACAACCACACTGGACATAAAATTACTAATGTTCCACATTTGCTTTTAAAGAGAAATAAAAGTCATAATCTCTTCCTTCTTTGCAATTTTATTAACATAAAATGTGATTTACTGCACTTGTAAGTCCTTTTAACAGAATAATTTATTTTATAAAACCAATTTTTATTTGTTTTTTGATTTTATAATAAATTTAATAGATAAAACATCAGGACCAGACAATGATATTCCCAGGGTTTTAAAGGAGGTCAAAAATTAGATATCTAAGCCTCCAGGTCCCTCTTAATTTTTGGTAGATCAATAGATAGTGTGTAGATACCTGAGGATGATTGTTTGTAATTAAGCACAAAGCTACACAATGGGCTATCTGTGCTCTGCCCACCACAGGTATCAAAACCCGGTTTCTAGCATTATAAGTCTGCAGACATACCGCTGTGCCATTAGGGGGCTCCTAAGGATGAAGAGTTACTGATGTTACTCCTGCTTTTAAAGGAGATTTAAAATTATTTGCTCTAGAAAATATAGATCAGTTAACTTTACTTGCATAGTTAGAAAAATTTTAAAGCCTGATCAAAGAAGCTTTGCAAAAAAACATTTAGTGAAATATACCATAAAAGGTAACCTACAAAAATTCACAAAATCAAAATATTCTTTTTAAACTCAACTTTTTTTGAAGATATTATTTGGATGATAGAAAGGGTGTGGATTTCATGTACTTAGATTTTCAGAAGGCTTTTGGTAAGGTGCACATATGATTTAGTTGGAATAACAGAAAATAGTAATAATCAGAAACACTAATTTTGATTAGTTGACTATTTTCCTGAGTCATGACACTAATTGATTAAGCAGAACAACCTTGAATTCATCAAGAATTATAATTATAAATTGTAATGGGAATATTTTGATTATTTAGATAATTTGAATAATTTACAACAGTAATAATATGAAATGCTCATTTTAATTAGTTGTTTATTTTTTTGACAATAGACTGAATCATAATTTTGACTAATTATTTTACATAACACTAATGGATGTAATCAATGCTCATAAGTGGTCAATTAAGTCAATCGCCTAGTTCTAATATGCCAATACTGTCTGCCGTTTGTTCAGTTTTTGCAAAATGCTGGTCAAAAGCTCCCTCATTTCACTTTTTTTTAAATTCTGTATCTAACTCTTGAACTTAAAGAGTTTATATGTTTGCCTTGAAGATATTTGAAAGCCACGTGGCAATCTAAAAAATTTATGCATAGCGTCCAGACACATAAAAATTCAAATTCTTAAGCTTTCAAGAGGAAAGCTACTTCAGCAGCTTTCACAGTCAAAATTACCATTGTGCACAACAGATTGTAATGTACACATCAGAAGAGTACTCAGTTTTACCAATGTATTGTGCTTAATAACTAATGCATGCTAGTTCATTTACATATCAATTGTTGTTGAATGTCTTCAAAGAGATCATATCACTTTGTGCTGCTTTCAATAAATGAAAGTTTCTAAACTACTCCAAAGAAATTTGTAATTTTGTTCTTAGTTAGTGTAATCTCAACCGCTAAGTTTAGGTATTGGGCTAAGCTGTGCACATAATATGCCTTTGTCTAATGAAAAATCATGCTTTTTAAAATGATTCTGCAGTGGACTTAACATCCTTGCTGCCTCTGTATCCAAAAACACTATCACACCTAATAAAGATTCAGTTACTTTATTTTAATTGATATACCTAACAACAAAAGAAAGCTGGCCTTCTTTGTTGCAGTTACGTTTTAAGCCTATAAAGATAGAATAGTACTTTTTCTTTTTAATGACTGATAAATTTAATAATTTTACTTAAAACAGCTCTGTGAACAATCTCACCACTCGATTAATCATTTAAAGATGTAGATGAGGCGTAACCAGGGTATCCATAATGACTATCTTTGGCTTTTTGAAATTGTTTTAAATTGGAACTGGTAATATCCAAATAAATAATTACAATTTTCAAACAGGGTCTAAAAAAAATGAGATGTTGAGGTTTACTTAATAACTTTCATTGATTGATAAGCTGAACAAATAGTTAGAAAATGGCCTTTAATCATAGTTATAGACAGTATGCACTTGGGTTATCATAATTTGGATCATACACTTAATATAGTTGAAAATCCAGTCAGTAACATGACTAAAGAAAATAATCTTGGCATGGTGGTATATAAGTCACATAAGCCATCAAAGTAATGCTTTTTGCTAATAGCAAAGCTAAAAGAATTTTAAAATGTATTTTTGGACTCAAATAGAGGTAGTTATTTCTTTATACAAATGACTGGTTAGGCCTCATTTTGTGTGCTGTTTGGTTTCCTTATCTAGGGATACAGAGGACAACTGCTAGGATTCCTGACAATGGATATAACATTTAAGGACAATAACAGGCTTGTTAGTCCATCAGAGCTATCCAATTCACTAAACTTTAAAAATATAATAATAATACCAATAAAAGTACCCTCAAAGCCAGGACTTACTATTCAAATATTTACCATACCTTCTGTTAAATAGTTAACACTTCAAATTGATTGCATCTACCACATCTGAAAACAATCTGACCCAAAGGCTAACCTGCTAAA
Organism: Limulus polyphemus; assembly: GCF_000517525.1. Taxonomy (NCBI): domain Eukaryota; kingdom Metazoa; phylum Arthropoda; class Merostomata; order Xiphosura; family Limulidae; genus Limulus; species Limulus polyphemus. The sequence goes on from NW_013667707.1 coordinate 68,730, forward strand.
AACTGATACTTATGTCCCATCCTACCATTAACTATGATGTATGAACACAATCAATCTCCTTAACAATCCTATACCCCTCAATCAGATATGATCTAACTTTTCTTTTTTCAACAGAAAATAATTTCAGGCATCTTAAACTTTCCATCCTAGGTATTATCCTAATAGTCCACGATTGAACATTTTCCAACAATTCAATGTCTATTTTAATGTAAGAAGCCCAAGATAAAACATATTTCAAATGAGGCTTAACCAGTGGACTATAAAATGAAACTTAAAACCTCTTTAAACTTATATTCTATATGTCTGTAAATACAACCTAAAATCTTACTTGCTCTAAAACTAGCAACAGCATACTGCTTGGTTGTTTTAAGACTGATCAACCAACACTAAGATCCTTTTCTTCTATAACACTCTTAAGATTATTCCCATCAAAATCATACTTTGATCTATATTATAACCCACATCCATTACCTTGTATTTATTACAATGAAAAGCCATATGCCATTTCTTTGCCCAACTCACCAAATAACCCAAGTCCTTTTATAAAGCAGCAGCACCTTAATCACAGCAAGCAATTTACACAGTTCATTTACCATTATTTCATCTTTGTCTCTGATGGTAATAGAAAATGTCCTAACAATGAGCCTTTAGGTACCCCACTTGACATTAATCCAATTTAACTGAACTCCATTAATACCCCCCCCCCCCATTTTCTTCTATCCAGCCACATTTGATCACACAAGCCAACTTATTCCCAAATCCTCAAGATTGTTTTTTAAGAATCTTTTCAAATGTGTTCTGAAAATCTAGGTATACCAAGTTCACACCATTACTCTCATCTACATAAGTAACCTCTTCCCAGAGCCTTATCATTCATAGGATGAGTTTAAAATTTATATATTTTGGTTTTCCTTAGGACTTGTGTGATACTGATAGGAGTCTCCAAGGGTCAAATTGTCTCTGGTTATGTTTGTGTTATTATCATTATTATTATGCAAGTAAGAAAGAAATGTATGTAGCTACAAGACGATAAACCTTAAAACAGAAAAACAGTTAAAATTATTTCACAATATTATTATAGAATATTACACTGTCACCACAAATGAGAAAATAGCTTTCTGATCAGGTTTTACAACAGTATTGCCCATTTATGAATTAGCTTTACATTTATAGTTTATGTGAATTAATAAACTCAGTCTAAACATCAACTTCATCAAGACAAAACTGTCAAAAGGTAAAACTTATGGGTATAAATAAATGCAAATGTAAAAGTAGAAATAGTTCCATGGCAAAGCAAGGTAACTTTTCAACTACCAGTAACAGTAATATTAGTACTAGCAATAATACTAACAGTAATAAATTAGTTTGCCAAAAATCTAATGTAGTACTAGTACTAACAAGTAACAGAACAGTTACAATGTAATGAAAAACGCATCTCATATTGGATTTGGAGCTATAATCACCAATTTGTTTTATGGCTATGCCAACATTTTTACCTTAGTTAGGCCTACTACTACTACTACTACTACTAGTAAAATATCAGTTTTGTTTTTTTCCAAGCTGAACGTTAGGCTAAAGGACAAAATCATTTAATTCTAACAACAACAAAAAAAGTAACAGTAACAACAGCACTAAGTCAAAAGTATTGAGTAACATTACTGTCATTAGTCATCAGTGACAAAATTAAAATTACAACAAAAATGGTTAAGCACAGAAACTTCCATTTTTCCAGATTAGACTCAAATTCTCAACTTACAATGTAGACAAGATTAAGAGCTGTAAGAGCATTTTTTGAGCAAGTGAATCCTCCACACATTTTAAATGTCGAAATTAAATCTTATTTCATACGAACTGAATAAAGTACACAACAAAGAAAGAACAGAACTATTACTAGCGTTAGTGATAGTAGAGAATAGTGAAACGGGATACAAACGTAACAGCTTTAGAAGATAGTGTATAATTCTCTAGAGGGCGCTCTTAATTATTAAATTAAAACTTATTATTTATCACTTGAAACAACACGAAATTTAATATATTTAGTCACACAATATATTGTTTACGTCTCATGGTGATAAGCATAAAGCTACACAATGGGCTATCTGTGTTCTGCCCATCGCGGGTATCGAAACCCGATTTTTAGCGTTATAAGGCATCAGACCTACAGCTTAGCCACCAGAGGGGCTATACAGTATGCCACACAGTAACTACGTAAAGGTCAAAAAACCAGGTAAATGTAAGAAAAATGGGGGAAGAAAATATAATATCAACATAAAGAAGTAAAATTGTAGGTGTACATTCTTTTATTAAAATCACAGAATGACGAAAGCGTGAATATATATATATATAAGTATAAATAATAAAATCATAAATAAATGAAGTATGGAAATATATACATATTATAAATTTTTAAATGAATGAAACAATTCATTTTAACAACAACAAAACATAAAAATATCAAACATTATGTTTGCTCGTTTTCTTTTTTGAATATTTGTACCGTATCCCTATGGGTATCTAAACCCGATTTCTAGCGTTGTAAGTCCAGAGACTTACCGCTGTGCCACTGAAGGAAATAGCGGATTTGTAATCTGACATTGTTTAAGAATATGTAATTTAACACGATCATTACAACTGTAATAGCAGTTACCATTAAGTATGGTAGTACTCAATAGTAGGGATCGTCATGAAACAAAATGGCGGCCATAAAAATCGCCCGTTAAAAACTACCTTTAAAATGTCTGAATATTTATAATGACTATTTCACTGTACTGGCTGAACAAAATTAAAGCTGATTGTACTTTATACTACGTATATAGAAAGTTTTAATGCTACAAAAAGTATCCAAACAAGAAAGTCAAAACTATAAAACTGACTTACTTAAAATTTAAATTTTTTTATTCTTACTTTGGCAAATCACTGTAATTGTGTTAGTCTGAGCCAAAGTAGGGATAAAATTTTTCATATTTTAAGTAACTCAATTTTTGTAGTTTTGAGTTTCCTGTTTCAATACTTTTTGTAGCATTAAATTTTCTATATCACTATAGTTATGTTTGTTATGTATATGTATATACATGAATACACAAGCTGAGTTACCCGGCATTGCGCGGTGAAAATTTATATTTGAAATGTATAGATCAGTATTTTTTTCAGCAAATTATTCAGTAAGTAGACAAACGCTGTGATGCGAGAAATAAAAAAGCATTTAATCAAACAAAGCTTTATTTGAAATTAGATCGTGTTTGAGCTTGTCTTGTTCTTTGAGCCTGAAGTCGTACATCATGTTGCTCCTCTGTTTCTTGCTCTCTGTAAGTTATTTGTTTTAATTTTTGTGCTTGAAGTCTGTTTTAAAGTTGTTCTGAAGTTTCTTGTTGTCTATATCCAGCTTGCCTTGATGATTCTGACTGAACTCTGGCTTTGTGCTGTTCCACAGTTTCTTGCTGTCTTTGAGTAGCCTGCCTTTCAGTTTGAGCTCGAAGTCTAGCTTACGTTGTTCCAAAGTCTCTTCCTGTATTTGGGCAGCCCGTACTTGAAGTCTTTGATTGCGTTCTTCTCCTGTTTCAGCTGCCCTTTGTACTTGCATTCTTTTAAGCGGCAGAAGACTTTCCATAGAAAGGGCGTTTCTTGGGTGGTATAATCACTTGTATCACTAAACAATAATTTGCAATTCACAAAGTTACTAAATCACTTATGAAACCACTTAGCACTATTTAAAGAAAACTGTTTTTGGAAATACTGAATTGACAGGAAGGTGAACTGAATGTCTCCTGCCATAACGCTTTCTATGTGCAAAACGTGCTAATGTTTGTATGCTTATTACAAAAAATGGCGCAATAATATTTAATTGTCAATTTCGTTATTAAATACTACACCAAATACAAAATAAATAGCACCATTAAATTTATTGTACAAAACTGGTTATTATGAAGTTATTTTAAAATTTGTAAGTTCAACCGTTTGGTTTCCTATAGCAAACAAAATAAATAAACAAACAAACTTCTTCTTTTATATATATCGATCCCTACTTATCTGTACAAAATTAATTTTTTTTAATTGTACTGGTACAGTATAGTAGTCAAGTATTTATTTTTCTTTAGAAAAATAATAATTAATTATTTACTAATAACAATCTTACGATTTTGAAACAACTTCCATGAAATTAGTATAAATACTGGGAATCAAATGGATGCTCCACAATGACTTAGCGGTAAGTCTAAAGGCTTATAACGCTAAATACCAGATTTCGATGCCCGTGGTGGACATAGCACAGATAGTCCACTGTACAGCTTTGCGCTTAACAAGAAGCAAACAGGT
>NW_013667707.1:73377-96055 GCF_000517525.1 Limulus polyphemus
GAATAATATATATGTATATATATATGATATACACAAGCCATGTGTAAATATATTTAAATCGGCATGCATAATTTAGTTCAATTAAGTGTGTTATTTATAACAATAGTAGTTTTTTATTTTAAAAACATAACTATTTATAATGCTCCCTAAATAATAAAAAAATAAATTGCAGTGAAAGCAATGAAGATTTTCTAGGTTTTGAATCAAACTAAATAACAGTAAACTTTTTTTTTGGATTTACGGTATTTTCTTATTTTGATGTTTTGAGCTCTTTTGTGTTTAGAACAATATATACTAATTTTTAAATTATGAAATTGAATTTTTGTTCAATAAAAATCTTTCAAATGCGACTGTAGCTATTTTCCCCCAAAACTTTGTCTTCAAAATAAGGGTGCGTCTTATATTCCGAAAAATACGTATGTGTAATTTTAGTGAGGTTAAATAAATGAACTAAAAGTGTAACTTTGCCAAGTTCAACTTTTTTCTGGTGCCATTTTTGGTAACTTAAGAAACTTGACTGTAGGTATTTATTCGCCCTTCAACTTTTTTCTGGTGCCATTTTTGGTAACTTAAGAAACTTGACTGTAGGTATTTATTCGCCCTTCAACTTTTTTCTGGTGCCATTTTTGGTAACTTAAGAAACTTGACTGTAGGTGTTTATTCGCCCTTCAACTTTTTTCTGGTGCCATTTTTGGTAACTTAAGAAACTTGACTGTAGGTATTTATTCGCTCTTCTACTGTTAGTGTGCGTGAAAGAAGCTTGTTTGTTTGTTTTTAGAATCTTATCGCAAAGCTACACAAGACGATATCCGTCCGTACTTTTGAACTAGAAGAAAAGTAGCTAGTCGACAGTACACATCGCAAACGCAACTCTTGGTCTACTTCACACTGACCAAATAGTGGGATTTCACTACTTATAGCTTATAGCGCACTTATGTGTTTGTTATTCTTTAGAAAATAATAATTACTTTTAAAACCATTCTATATGTTTCAAATCACATGGTCTGCTGGTGGGTCAACAGTGAAGTTTCAAGCCTTACAATTCTGAAATTTAAGTTTCGAGTCCTTGCGGCGAACAGAGCGCAGAGTGCCTATCGTGGAGCTTTGCGCTAAACAAATAAGTATAAAAATAAGTTTCGAAGTTTACACCTCGTTATCTTCAGCGTATATATATAAGATAAAATATAAGTAAAAAAATTAAATAGATACATGCTCCCCAAGTAAGTACTCCCTTGACAACACATTTATAATCAAAGTTTTACAGTTTTGGAAAGTGGGTTTAGTGGTTATCGTAGGAGGAAAGGACAAATATCTTTCATATACCTCCTGAAGGCACCACAGATGCAGCGCGCGTTTTTGTGGCAACGGAACGCGAACCATAAACCCACGAATCAACTCTATGGATATGCTAACCACTGTCCCACGCCCATTACAAAAAATAAATTACATTAAAACAAGAAATGACAAAATAAAATGAACAAAATATATTGATACACCTTTCTAGTCTTTTCTCGTGATAGTTGACTGGTCTCTTCAGTGAGTCAGCGGTAAGTTTTCAGAATTACAACTCTAAAATCCGGAGTTTAATTCCTCCCTGTAGATAGAATGTACTTATCCTATTTTTTAGCTTTGCGCTAAAAATGACCGCTAACAACTCGTTTATTGATTTGTTCAATATTTTTTTTTTGCGTTCAAGTGTTATATAACCAGTTGAAATGTATATATGGCGATGAATGTTTGTTTCTAGGGTAAAGTTACACCATGAGCCATCTGTCCACCACAGGGAAACCAGCCCCAGATTTTATCGTTGTAAGTTCTAAACTTCTCGCTGACTCATAGTAATCCTTCTGTTCTTCACAAAAGTTATTTTATACTTCTTTTATATAGTACTGTACTTCTCTTTTTACTTCATTGACGTACTTTGTACTTTCCTCTTTATTTCGCTGATGTCTTGATGAATTTTATTTTCTCCTGATATCTCTTTGTACACATCCAATGGCTTGCTCAACCAAATTGATTTTTGTTCTGAATTCTGTAACTCTTACATCTCATTTCTATAATTTCTCTCTTAACTCCTTGCCTAATTCTTTCAATTTTCTTCTCTTTTTTCTTGGTTTTCTTTCAAATATCTGTCCCTTTATTCTGTACCTTCTTTTGATTTTGTAAATGCTACTTCCTTCTTCTTGATAACACAGGTCTGCGAATGTAAACTGAACAAATGTTGTTTTGAATTTAATAACGAATTTTCCATAATTTAGCTATGCAGATTTCGAAAATAATATTAATTCTTTTTCTATCACGTAATATAACAGAATATGTTTGAGTCATTCAAACAACCTCTTGTTACCATACCAACGAATAAATAATATTGAAAAGAAAAGAAAACAATAATGATAAAAATGCACGCACGAACAAATAACACGTCATGTGGCCTGTTAACAGTTTATATACTTGCGTGTGTTTCTCGTGGGTTCTAGAACGATTGATAAGACTCTCACGTCGCGATTGGTCTAAAGGAATCTATAGCCAGTGATTGTCAAGATTTTAAGCATAACAAAATGGGACCCGATTTCAATGAAAATGATTCACTTATGTAAAAGTACAAATGACGTTCTTTGAAAAATCTGTATGTGGTGGAGAAAAATGAATATCAATTACTGTACAACATGTAAAAATTGCAAAACAATAAAACCATCGCAGGCCTGTGTAATCTTTTCACTGTTTCATTAATTCAAGCAAAATTTCAAAATAATCACACTTTTGACACCATTATTCTAACGGTTTCTATTATTGGGCAGGTTATTTTTGGATTATTCGGTAAAAAGAAGAATGTAGAGGCTAAGATCAATTAATACGTTTTATCTCCTCGAGTACAGGATTTGCACTTACTCGGTTTTACATAACCACCAGCACGTTAGGTTTAATTTCACAAATAACGCTAAACAATCACTTTATGGATGGTAATTCTCGTATCTCTACATCTTTATCAAACAAACAAACTCAAAATTTATAGTATTAATATAACTAAACAGCTAAGGAACATTCAATCAATAATCTAATCTAGTTCAGCCTAACACGCGTTTTATTTAATTTATGTCGTCTCCTACACTTTGAAGAAAATTTCCACATGATACAATCATTACTTATCATCAACAATCTCTCTGGCGAAAAACACAATAGTTTAAACTCAGAAAACATAATCTGTAACAGTACATGAGCATAAAATTACAAAAAAAAACAAAAACAAAACAAAAATAACTTGAAAAAAAACGCATTTGAATCATTTTAATGAATAGAAAATTAAAATGATAATGAAAGAGAAGAAAGGAAAAATAAAAAAGAGGGAAAGAAAGAGAGAGAGAGAGATCAAATTAAAACAAATTATTTAACTAGATCGATTGTATTGGAAAAACTTAGAGGGTATTACACTGTTTTATTCATTATAAGTCAGGAGCATAACGAAGGTTACAGAAAAATCGGAAGCAAATGAAGGTACTTCCACAACATGACACGATTCTAAACATCTTCTGTCTTTCTAAAACCAATTCAAAAACTCACCACAAGTGTGATATACATACACTTCTGCGCATGCTTTTTCAAAAATCATATTTACATTACATTGTTGTGTTTGATGACCTTTAGAGTCAATGTTATATGCAAAGGATTGTTTGTTTCTTTGTTTTGAATTTCGCGCAAAGTTACACGAGGGCTATCTGCGATAGCCGTCCCTAATTGAGCAGTATATATAATAATTATGGGGGTTTTAAGTCGTTTCTAACTCAACTTACAGTAACCTAAACTAGTTTAGTTGTGTGTGAATAATATCAAAGCATTTTGCCTAATTTATTATTAGGTATTACAGGGTGGACCAACTGATTAATGATTACATTATAGATTCCTTTTCATTTAACCAAAGGTAAAATTGAAAATACAGTCTGTGTGGCGAATCAAGCAATGCATTCGGACTCTACATCACAGGTTGGGTTTCAAATTTTACTTTTTGTGAAATGAAAAGAAATATGTAATGTAAACATTAAACAATTGGTATCAGGATATATGTTCTATATGCAAAGCCTATAGACATGTTCCTTGATCAATATCTGCCGTCATAGTTAAGGGTATAACAATATGTTACAACCCACCTTAACCTATCCACTTATCTGAACATTTGACTCATGAAATTAGAATCTGGACTTTTGTGTGAAGGATCAAAATTTGAATGATTCAGGCTACTATGATCCTGAACTAGCCAGCAGTTTTTCCACCCTTTGTTTCTCATTATTCCCTGAGCACGTGCAATTGCTTGGTGGATTACTGGTACTTCTGGTGATTGTCTTGAGGAGACACAAAAACAGCCCAACTGATGGTCAGTGTCACGTTCACTCCAATAATGAAGAAAGTAGTGGACGTTTATGCCCGAGATCTGCTGAAAAGAGACTTGTTGCAGCAGGTGCCTATGCTGAAGTTCTGTCATTGGGAGATCAGAGTACTACTTCCCAATGTTCAGTGGATGAACATATGTTGTGAATTGTTTAATTATTCAATTAACTTTCATCACTTCAGTCAATGCGTGTTTATGAATATTTTAGTAGAATATTCTGTCATATATATGTACATAGCTATTTTGATTATATTTTGCTTCTGTTTCGGTGAAAGTGATTTATTTTAACATGTAAATTTTCACAATGGCTTCATTTTGTATTTTTATTCATTTAAGGATTTTATATTGTGCTATGTTTTAATTTCTATAATTGGTAATGTTAATGTGTTTATTATGAAGAATTTGTTTTGTATTTTGATTCGTGCTGAGTTGTGTTCTCATTGCATCATTATGTGTTATGTGTTTAATTTTTGAAGGTTATTTTGTATAAAGATTTTGACAAGTTTATTTATATGTTCATTGATTTTTCTTTTTTTAGCCATGAAAGAGTTATTTTTTGTATTATTGCAGTGTACTTCATTTTTATTGTTGATTGTTTAATCATTCTAGGGTCTAGTATGTTTTCATTATAATAATCTAGGATTTTAATTCTTTTTTATGTACTTATATATGGCCTGTTAAACCATCCCATCTAAAGATGGTAGGAAAATATTCGTTAAAGTTGTTCCTATTAAATGAAAATTTACTTTGTTAAAGGATTTCGTATTGATATAAGTGTGTAATTGGGAATTGTTTTTCTTTATTAAAGGATATTCTTAAATTTCTTTGTTAAAGGGTTTTATTTTGTGTGATATGTATGTTTTTATATGGTAAATGGTTGATTTGTGTAGTATTTTGTTTATTGAATTTGTTTTAGTTTATGGTATATATTAAAAACGGTTTTCTTTAACTGTTTCAACTTGTAGTGTTTAACACTACCTTTTAATATGTTTTCTATGTATTATCTTATATTCAAATTATAGTTACAGGGTTTAAGCAATGTATTAAACTGTAACAGTAATTAATTAAAGAGTTTTATTTTGTCATAAAGTTTTGGTTCTTTGTTGAAGGGTTGTGTCATTTATGTGGTGTGTATATGTTCATAGGAACAAAGGTTAAAATATACTAAATAAAATATTTAAAGAATTCCTATATCAATAATAGTGGATGGAAATATATGATAAGCTGCACTTTTCCTTCCTTCTCTGTTTCAGGCTTGTCCTCAAGCCAACAATTAAATTTAACTTTAAAACCAATACGCATTAAACTCGAGACATGTTCAAAGAGCACATTGACTTTGCAGTTTTAGCAAAGCATGTGGTCCAGAAAACTATTGAAGTGCTTTGTTCTAGTTACCTTTGTGTCTTTGTTCTCTGTAGCAGATAACATCTACTGTGCTGGAAGAGATGGACCAATACCTCCGTGTTGAAAATATCAACAACTGTAACATCCTTTGCTGGTCGAGTAGATAATGTCCATATATTATAGCTGAGGAACGCTAAGGGAGAATAACTAGTCATGTGGTGAAGCTATCATAACACAAAGGAATCGAGGTTTACAGTTTCAATATAGAGCCTTAGTTCTTCAGAGTTCTGACTGGTTTTCAATGTTACTAGTTTCCAAGGTTCTTGTATTTAAGGAAAAAAACCAACAGGTATATTCACTGATCCAGGAAAGACGTTTACCCACTTGTCTTCACATGTATGCACACTGTTTTTCTGGTGCGTTATAAATAAAGATTTTTTTTCACTTAACATCACAAGTGTCCAGCCTGTTTATTTCTAACGCAGCTTAAAACCCAGGCGACTTTTTAAGTTCGGACTGCTGTAAAATTTTCTTTTGGATTCTGCAGTTCGATAGTAGCGAGGAAATTGGTTCATCTGAGAATACCACATAGATACCAAGTTAAGTAATTTAATATTCTGATCTACGTCATACTTAACTCGCAAGAAGTCTTAGATCCCTTGGTTCTACATAATTGTATGATCGTTTCACCTTCTATAGATTACTTGTGCAATACCAAAACCTAAATTTGGCTTTGCAAATTTTAAACTTTTTTTTCTGTTTTTGTGGAGTAGTTTTGATTCCTATATGCTGTACAATAACCTAAAAACAAGCAAAATTTCAGTCTTAGTATTTCATTAAATTAGAATTTGTATCTATGTAATTTTACTCACTTTGAAAATACGTTTTGTAATGAAAAGTACTGTCAACTATTGTAAATTGTCCTAACTTTATTTTAAACGTTTTTATATTGTGTTTTATTATATACTTATGTACGCAACGCAGGAAGGAAACTGCATTTGAGTTTTAACCCTAGATTTGCTTGTATCCTAGATATTAGAATATTAACATACAGAAGTTTGTTTCATGAGGAACAGTACCTACATTCATCTTATCATACAATCAAAATACATATTAATGTTTAATTATGTTCTATTCGAAACAGCTTTGCTTTTCATCTGTTATTATAAAATGAAGCTTAACACATTCTGACCTACGTACTTGAAATAAATAATATATTTCTGAGTACTTTCCAAATCTGATACGCAAACACAAACCTTTATTTTTTTGCCATTTTACGTAGGGAAAACGTATGGAAATAATATTTTTATGTAGGGAAAAAATATTTAGTTTGGTAACTAAATATTTCTTATCCATTTAACGAATAATTTCAAAAAAACGTAAATTTTTTTTTTCTTTTACACTTCACACTTCAAGCTGTGTATTAAATAAACAACGACAGTTAGTACCGCTATTTAGTACCTGCTTCAAACAGCGCGTGCTTGTTATCTTCCTTCTGTTTTTCTCACCGTGTGGATTAAGTGCCATTCAGGTGAACAATTGTTTATTTGTCGAGTTTCACGCAAAGTTACTCGAGGGCTATCTGCATTAGCCGTCCCTAAATTTATAGTAATATACCGCCCACCGCTAACTGATGGACTTCTTTTGTCAGAATGAAGAGTTGGTTTTGACTGTCACTCTTAAAACGTACTCATGACCCAAAAGTGCGGAGTGCAATTTTCTTATGGCGTTAACGAGGCGTGACTCAGGGACTTGAGACCTATAGTCCAGCAGGCTTACCACCGAGCCTCACTCGGCACCAAGTGACTACAAACACTTATAGGAAAACCTTATGATTACGAAAAGAAAAGTGACGTGAACAATAATTTTGTCTGTGTGTTGCACTACAATATCTCATCTATTAAAATTAGTTAGAGTTGAAAATTACTAAGTAGTTTTTGTGATAATCAATATTGTGTTAAATGATATGAAATCTAAAATGAAAATAACAACGAACTAAAACTCATGCTCGATTTTGTAATACGTGAGTTGAAATGGAAGGAAAGCTTTAACCAATAAGACTTATTTTATATGCGTAACGTAAGTTTAATAACTAATCTTATTATAAAGAAGGTTTAAAAAAGTAAGATGCTTATTAACGTCTAAAAAAGTGATATTTTAAAAATATTCAAGAAATATTGAATTAGAGTATAAACAGAAGGTAGAGTAGAAGTTGTAAACAGAACGTGTGCAGCAAATGGAAAGTTATTAGTTAGAGAGTTTAGTAAATTAATTAGAGAAATATGACAGTTGTTGTTATGTGTTTGATAGTTGCAACTTCTCAACTTTGCTGAAGCTCTTCCTGTCTTCAATTACTTAGTTATTTAGTTAAGGATCTCAAGAACTCTGTGATCTAAGGTTAATATGAGCAAAATCTAATTAAATTGGCAAGATTGTTTGAACTACAATAAGTTTAATTAGCTGGTGCAGATAAAGTACTTTTAGTAGCGGAAAGTAATATAAATCTTTTTTTGCAGGAAAATAACCCAATATTTCTGTGCTATGTTGTGTGAGTCAGTTCACAACGGTGATATCAATTAAAGCACTGTATTTAATGTTGTTTTTTTCAGTGTATAATTATACAATGGGCTGTCTGCGATCTGTCCATCACGGGGATTCGAACCTTGGACTTTAGCGTTCTAAGTCCTTAAACTTATCGATAACCCACCGGGGGACATACTTAATATATGAATAATGAATCATTATAATCTCCATAAAACTCTTTTTAAAACAATGTTGATGTTAAAATCAACGTAATTCTATGGATGTGAAAAAAAGAATATTTCACTTTAACAGATAGAGAAAGTAAAGTTTTTTTTTTTTAGATTGAAATCTCAGCTGCTTAATCAGCTATACTTTGAGAAAAAAGCAATCTGAAATAACCTCAAAAAATATATTAGAGTGTAAATGTACCTTGTAGATGTACTTCCACTAGAAATTAGCCCAAGACTAGTGGGTAATGATTTATTTATTTGGATAAATATCAAGAATTTATTTTCCAACGTTTTCTAAAGTTCTGTGGCATTCTGTGATGCATAGATTTATTCTGTTTTTGATTCTATTGGAAGCGTTTTATATTAAATTTACAGTGGACTTGGCAGACAATGTAGATGTTCTTATGAAATCGTTGTTTCTATGGTTACAGTCGTCTCGAACGTTTACAGCAAGCAAACAGTGTGGAAACACAGCGTGTTCTGATAATCAGCTATTCAGGTGGGTGATGATGATTACAAAAACATTTGATGATATAGAGTTTTGAATTTGTTATAATGCGAAAGAACATTGGTATTTTTCATACTTAGGTGGTGATGGTCTAATATTTGCATACACGTTACCTTATATTCCACATGATCGATTGTTAAAGTTTTTATCTGTTTAAATATTATTGTATTTGTTATTGGATTTACGCAAACAGTTCGAAACTTTATATACAAAAACAACTCCACATGAAAGATTGTTAACATTTTTCTCTGTTTAAATATTATTGTACTAACGAAAGTACCTGGATTCGCTTGGGATATTAGGTTGATATGTGTGTGTTGTTATAGCAAAGCAACATCAGGCTATCTGCTGTGTCCACCGAGAGGAATCGAACCTCTAATTTTAGTATTGTAAATCTGAAGATTTACCTCTATCCCACCGGGGGACAGGTTGCTATTTTCTAGATGACTATGTCAGTATGTGTATTCTGAACCTATTGCAGCATAGAAGAACAGTCAAAAATATTTTAAACATTTTTTATTTTCCAGAAACACAAGAAAGCTGTAAAGAAAGTACAGTAAATTATGAATTATTTATTATCAAACAATTTTATGATTGCGTTAAATATTTCATATTTGTATTTGATATCAGAAATTTCTATCACATTTTATCAGAATTTATTAATTTTTTTTTACCGTTGCAGTGCTTCTGGTTAGGCAATATTGGCTGTTTTCCCAAAGACATCACAGACAGACACGCTCTTTAATAATAATAATATTATAATTAAAGAAGAGGTTCCTTATATTACAATTGAATTATATTATATTATATTATTGAATTTGAGTGCAATTTCATCAATACCTGAGTTTTTTATTGCACATTTTCATTAAATATAAAATTATTAATTACATAAACACGGGGAAAAACAATAACAATTAGTAACACAATAACCTCTTTTTTGATATGAATAGTAAATTGTATATACATATCAGCCTCCTTAGCTCGGCGATAAGTTCGAGGGCTTATAAAGTTAAGATTCAAAATTTGATCCCTTCAACTGGCATAGCACAGTTCATTGTGCACCTTTCGGATTATTTATGTTTGTTGAATTTTGTGCAAAGCTGCTCGAGGGCTATCTGCGCTAACCGCCCCTAATTTTGAAGTGATAGATTAGAAGAAAGGCAGCTAATCAATACCAAACATTGCCAACTCTCGGACAACATTTTACCAATGAAAAGTGGGAGTTACCATCACATTAGAATGTCCCCACAGCTGAAAGGGCGAGCATGTTAGGCGACGAGATACGATCCCACGACTCGCAGAATAAATACGTTATATTAAAACTATTTTGGAACTTCACCTCTTCGTTACAGTCAACATTCCTATGTCTGGGTAGTATTCTACATGACAACCGTGCATCTTGACAGTAGTTTTTATTGCGTAAGGCTGTCATGTTCAAAGCACACCCTTCCTCCATGAAGTTTTTCCACAATCCATTTAATGTATGAAGACAACGGTTTACTAGCGTCCAGTCACACAAAAAAATCCATGAGCGCTGTTTCCTGCGACTGGACTGGTAGTTCTTGTTAGGAATAACATGAATACTCGTTCCATACTCCATCTGCTTGTAGTATGCTACAGTTGAACAGTATTGTATTTGCATTTATGACAAAACTATTAAGGCTATCAACATCTGTCCCTAACTTTCATCTACAAATCCAAGGGAAGACAAACAGTCAGCAGCACTTTAGCACCCATCATATAAAGCTTAATGTGTGAAGATTATTCAGTGGTATCACATGATTTCTAGCCGATTCTCCAGCTTCGGAATCCAGAACTTTCCCACAGGGCCAACCCGTTCTCACATTTAAACGGACATGTCGTGAACCCATCTTGGGTACACGTTACTTGTGTCGCTTTTCCATGTGGAGATCCTTCTTGATTAATTTGCATTCTGTTATCTGGAGCATGTTGACGGCTCTATGTAACAGATTCTCACCTGTTACAAAACGATGTACTTTGCTTACCACGGATGGGATATGACTTGTTGAGGTCTGTTTCTGGATGGTCCTAGTTCCCCAATTGATCCACATTTCTGTGTTTTCCTATATCATTAAATATAAGGTATATTCTCGTCTTCGAGATACTAAATCCCCGATCTAAATACATATTTATGATAAGTGTATGAATATTTTGCGTCGAAAGAACTGTTGTATATCGTTCCCAAATTTTCTGTGGTATCATACTACTTGTGAAACGCCAAGTAATGTCAAAAATGAAGTTCTGATACATTCCGGTTTACTGCGACTTTATATCGGATGTGGTTATCATGTGATTCCCTCAATTGCATATTCAAAATCGTTTTGATATAATGTACTCAAACCTTTGTATTTAGCACTCCAAACACGACCTAATTGCAATCCACGAATCATTGTAATTTTATGGAACTGGCAAAAAAAATATATATATATATATATTTTAGTTTGTTTATAATATTTTATGGTTACCAAACATTTTTTTTCGAAAATACAAATTTTGATAACAATCAGTGATGGTAAAAGCGTAAAATAATTTAAGTATTGAAGCATATTATGACTTGCCAGCAAAAGACGTTACTAAAAGAACATTAACATAGAAACAAGCACAATTTCTACTATACAAAGGGTTTAAAGTTATTTACCTAAACTTTTCTGGTTATTTTCCATACGGTCACGCTTTTAACACATATTTGTGACGGTGATTTCATACACATTACCCGCTCTGTAAACAGGGCCGAGAGAGAGAGATTTAATGAAATATTAAAAGCCTAGAAAAAAATGATGATAAAATTTGGAAGCCATCTTGAATATATTTTGAAAGAACAATTAAGTGTCAAGAGCCCAGTCTGTTTCATATAACTTTTATAAATTATTATAAATCAGACGTTTTGTTTGTAAATCAGTTATTAATTTCCACAATCTAAGTTTAATTATAAGTTAACACTAGTTCTTAACAGCTTAATGAATGCTTTATCTTCTCAATTATTTATGCTTTAAGTGTTTCATATATAACAATATAATTTATTGTACATAAAACGAAGATATTTCATTTTTGAAGCACAGCAATACCTTTTTACATTGTTAATCCTCATTTAATAACGTTGTTTTGTTGGAACTTAACATCAACGTTAACTGTATATAATGATTTAAACTGTTTTCTTAAATTCTAAATAATTTTATGCTCCATACAGTCACTTGCAGATGTAGGTTTCGAAATACTTCAACAAGAGATGTGCTTTTGATTTCAATGTTAAGTGAGGACTTTTGAATTTTAATTTCTTGTCTAGGTGGGTCTTGCATGGCCAGATGGTTAGGGCGCTCGACTCGCAATCTGCGGGTTCGAAACCACATCTCACCACACATGCTTGCCCCTTTCAGTTGTGGGGGCTTTATAATGTGACGGTCAATCCCACTATTCGTTGGTAAAAGAGTAGTCCAAGAGTTGGCGGTGGGTGGTGATGACTAGTTGCCTTTCCTCTAGTCTTTCACTGATAAATAAGGGACGGCTAGCGCAGGTAGCTCTCGTGTAGCTTTGCGCAAAATTCAAAACAAACAAACAATCTTGTCCAGCCAAGCTGAAAGTGAAATGTGTAAAAGGTAATTTGAAAGTAAATCGTTTTATTTTATTAGTTATGTAGACAATTTCCAAGTATATCTGACATTCGATTATGATATTTTTGTTGAGTTTAATACACATATATGCGCAATAATATTATCTTTTTTTAGGTCGTGTCTTTACTTAGCCACGCAAAGAGTTGGCCTCCACGAAGCACTTTGATCGATGTATAAAGCAAGTGCCTTTATAGTTAATGAATTGAATCAACTCCAAGAATTGTACATGCAAATTAATGCAGTTCAAGATCCGTCCAAAGGAGAAACGTGTTCAGCATGGAGCTAAATCTATAGCTAACGAAGCCATAACTCTCCACTATCAATATAAATTAAAGAAGTCTGCAGTGAACACAGAATTCATTACACGTTCGAGCACTTTCAGTAATAGCACAGGTCAATACTGTCTACTACATTAAACGTAAAAAGTTTTTTATTTTTATCATAAGAAAACCGAGATAACGTACACGTTGTTTCTATTTTATTTAACAAATGACTTATAAACTATGATTTTACATCTGTATAGTTTCTAATATGGTATTTCGCACAAACAAAAACTAGCATCAAGAAAGTTAAACTTTTTTGGGGATAGCGGGGTAGAGAGTATTTATATTTTTAACCTGAAGGGCACTTTATTCAACACATAAACTAAAGGGGAAAGGAAGAGCCCCCTAAAGTTCAAGTACAGCCGATACTAACATTGAACTACAGACCAGAGGAAAATCAGCCAGTCAACAGCACCTGCCGACCCAAGTGTGCATCTTTTCGCAGTCAACAGCACCTGCCGACACAAGGGTGCGTGTGTGTGTGTTTTCTTATAGCAAAGCCACGTCGGGCCATCCATTGTGTTCACCAAGGGGAATTGAATCCCTGATTTTAGCATTGTAAATCAAAAGACTTACCGCTGTCCCACCGAGGGACGGCTTTGTCCGGATTTGAATCGAATAACGGGATTGTCTATTGCTCTTATAACACACCCACAGCTCAAGGTGCGGAACGTGTTCTCATCCACAGCTTGGCATGCTAACTACTAAGTCACACCCGATCTTTGATTCGATTATTATTTTGTGGTAAAACAAATTAACCTTAACAATCGTGATATCATTAACACTGAAACACATGAAAATATATTTCTACTAAATTAAAACTATTTATCAAGGTTCTGTATTTATGTAAAGGTATGTATATATGTATGTGTTCGTTTCTGTATATATATATACTATGCACAGGCGTTGTTCCTGACTCGCATAACTTTTACATTAACTGTTATGAAAGTCTGACCTTGCATTCTGAAATTTATTCTTTCCACGACAGCGAATAATTTAAGCCACGTGCCAGACATGCTATACGTTTCTTGTCTACAGAGTCTCCTGGTAACCATTTTACTTCCAATGAAACAATCACGCAATATGCTCTTATTTTCTTGTTGTTTTTTCATTCGTTCGATATTCTCTTCATCCATCACGTGTCACTTTTCAGTGTCACTGCTTTTCAATCGCTTTAAACTGTCTCAACGATTTTTTTTTATTGCATGGCTTAACTTTTACTACCAAAGTTCTCAATAATCAAAGTTTATCGACCTTTTTCTAATAGTTACAGACGATATCCAAAAACCGTCTATGTTTTAACAAAAACATCTCCCTCGCGTGCAAATAGTTATAAGACTGTTAGCGATTGCAACGTAACAAAACAAAGACAAATGAGTAGGAGTGAGTATATAGAAAAGGCAAAAATGTACATACACACGTTTCTGAGAAAAATATTTCGGTCATCAGCCTTTGAAGTTAATCGATTAGACAAACTTAAAATAAGACTGAACAAACGCAATAAGATTATGTAACTTGCATCAGTAATAGACGTAGGGATTTTGACTATTCACATTGTACGGCAAAAGCAAGTCAATGGCACGTGGCCACCAAAATCTCATTTTTCTTTTATGTCGAAAGTGTATTTCGTAACTAGTTCAATAACTCTGTACGTAAAAATCATTAAACGATCAGAGGTTTTTTTGTTATGGATTTCGCGCAAAGCTACACGAGGGCTATCTGCGCTAGCCGTCCCTAATTTAGCAGTGTAAGACTAGAGGGAAGGC
Source organism: Limulus polyphemus (assembly GCF_000517525.1). Classification (NCBI taxonomy): domain Eukaryota; kingdom Metazoa; phylum Arthropoda; class Merostomata; order Xiphosura; family Limulidae; genus Limulus; species Limulus polyphemus. The sequence goes on from NW_013667707.1 coordinate 88,082, forward strand.
AGCTAGTCATCATCACCCACCGCCAACTCTTGGGCTACTCTTTTACCAACGAATAGTGGGATTGACCATCACGATCAGAGGTAAAAATGCCGATATTTCGATAAAAAAGGAGCCTTCAGTGTCCTCCGGGAAAAACTCGTTTATTGTTTATTTGTAAGTAAGCACAAAGCTACACAATGGGCTATCTGTGCTCTGCCCACCACGGGTATCGAAACCCGAATTCTAGCGTTGTAAGTCCGCAGACATACCGCTGTGCTACTGGGGGGCTGAAAAACTCGTAGAACAAAGCTTTTAGACAACAATGGGGTTCAGAAATTACATCTTTAATCAACTAGGACCAATTGTTTTTTTCGCAAAGTGCAGACTATGGTTAGGAAAAAGAAACCCCGACTACCCCCCAAAAAACAACAACAACAAACAAAACACACACACACAAAACACAACAAACACTGCGGTGAAGTTGGATACATTTCTTGGTACAATTAGCAAGATAATGAACAAAGAATTGGAGTTGAAGAAGGTTCACATACAATATGAAAGCGGCAGCTGCTTCCATGACAGGATGGTGGATGAAACAAGAGTTATAGCAATACTATTCACCCACTTATACGTCAGATTTTCTAATGTGCTTAAATGTAGTCTTGGAAGTCAAAAATCCTTGTACAATGGAGCGTCTATGAAATGTTTACCTAGGTTTATACCCTACGATTGACCCCACCATCCTTCACATGTACAATGTACAATGGAGCGTCTATGGAATGTTTACCTAGGTGTATACCCTACGATTGACCCTACCATCCTTCACATGTACAATGTACAATGGAGCGTCTATGGAATGTTTACCTAGGTTTATACCCTATGATTGACCCCATCATCCTTCACATGTACAATGGAGCGTCTATGGAATGTTTACCTAGGTTTATACCCTATGATTGACCCCATCATCCTTCACATGTACAATGGAGCGTCTATGGAATGTTTACCTAGGTGTATACCCTACGGTTGACCCTACCATCCTCCACATGTACAATGTACAATGGAGCGTCTATGGAATGTTTACCTAGGTTTATACCCTACGATTGACCCCACCATCCTTCACATGTACAATGGAGCGTCTATGGAATGTTTACCTAGGTTTATACCCTATGATTGACCCCACCATCCTTCACATGTACAATGTACAATGGAGCGTCTATGGAATGTTTACCTAGGTTTACACCCTATGATTGACCCCATCATCCTTCATATAAACCAGTTGTAAGGAAATAGTGCGTAATAATTACCATCAAACTAGATACGATCGACGATGACGGAAGTAATTCCAAGGTAGAAATGAAACTTGGAATATCGTTGTTATAAAGTGGGATTAACTTCAGCATAAATACTATACCTAATCAATACATACATCTTGACAAACTGTTTACAGATAGAGAAAATTAGGCACAATGGTGCTGAATGAAATCGGTATATCATTTTGTCTTTTTCGATCTGTATAATTTTTCGGACATAAGTACATGATTGGGCCCGGCATGGCCAGGTGGTTAGGGCGCTCGACTCGCAATCTGAGGGTCGCGGGTTCGAATCCCCTTCACATCAAACATGCTCACCCTTTCAGCAGTGGGGACGTTATAATGTGACAGTCAATCCCACTATTCGTTGGTAAAAGAGTAGCCCAAGAGTTGGCGGTGGGTGGTGATGACTAGCTGCCTTCCCTCTAGTCTTACACTGCTAAATTAGGGACGGCTAGCGCAGATAGCCCTCGTGTAGCTTTGCGCGAAATTCAAAACAAACAAACAAGTACATGATACTTCTATTCATAAACACACAAAAGTATTAATAAAAAAACACAGCAATCAGCGAACATTTTGTCGTGTATGTTCTATAACTACGAATTGTAATCTTCTATCCATAACATAGCAGCACCGCGTATTAATTTTGGTTACCACAACTTTAAACAGATGTTTCGAAACTAAACTAGTCATTACGAATATAAATATTTCATGTTACTTTTAATCCTCGAAGCTCAATGACCCTAGCGCAAAGTAGATGAGACACAAACACGTTTGAGATGCCTCATTTAATCTCGATCCCAGCAGAGGCACTTTAAAATACAATTTTGGGTTATGTGCACATTAAACATTATACGCATAACCATTTTGACATTTTCCTGACGCTTCCCTTTAACGTGTTTTTGTAATTTTGTCTGATTACCAGTGGTGTATCGTGCTGTTTTTGGTTCTGCTTGGGTAGTAGGTTGTGACGTGCTATGGCCAACAAACTTGATAATAGATCTTTCACGTGATGTGGAACACGACGAAACAAATATGGCGATCAAATTCCAACAAGCAGAAGCGCTGACTGACAATAAGATATTTCATGTTAAGGAAAAATAACTGTAACCATTATTAGAATAAAATGAGTTAACTTATTCGTTGTAAATAGATATAAATCAACCTCATCTTTTTTAAATCATTTACATACAATAAGATGAAGTTATATGTACATTATGAGATCCTTTGCAGTTGACTTAATGTTATACATTTATGAGAAATTGTTATAAGTACACTCAAACAAACAAACCTTATATACACGCATGCTTATAAAATTTATTTATCTTTCAATATATTTGAAGATATGAAGCTAAATCAAACTTTATTTTTCTTCTATTATTATTCGTCCACCAAACATAGTTTATCTTCTTAAAAAACTCAATCAATTAAATACAGTTTCACTTACAACAGTTTGCGTTTGTCCATTTCCCTTTTTTTAAGAATAACGAAAAAACTTAAATAATATTTTTTTATAATCACCTATGCCTATATCATTTAGAACAAGATATTGGTGTATAAAAATAAGATATATATGATATATACATTTTATTCAAGAGGATTAGTAATTTTTATTAATTTGCTGCTTTTAGAAGAGTGGACATAAAATTAATAAAACGTATCCGCAGCTCTAATGGTATTCTACCCTACCGATGGAAATCAAACTACTTCCAATGGGAATAAAAATCTTATTTCACTAGCTTATTGTCAGCATATTTGGATAGTGAATCCGACGGTTTATGATTTATGCTGCAACTACACGTAAATTAAACAATAAATTAAAGTAACGGTATTTATAATAGTGCACAGACTATGAAACATTTATGAGCGTTTGACACAATTTTACGAGCTGAAGCAAACAAACTCACAAAAACCAAGAATAAAAACCGTACTAAAGAAAAAAACGTAGCTAAAAGGTGTTTATAGCAGTCTGTGAAACGAACAGAAACTAAATTATTGCAAAGTAAAGTAAATGTAAAGTTGTAATGAAAGCAAACTTAGCTGAATATGCAGAAACATCTGAATGCGTTTTTACAAGTGATAAACATATGGTTTTGAATGAACTGCACAAGAGTATTTTCGATTTAAATAAGTATAGAAAGCCCATAGAACTTGTATTTAGTGTAATGTTAATTTCTTTTAGAAAATTACACTCGGGTTAAGTGCTGTTTGGGTGAAATTACCTTGCAAATAATCAGACTAAAGTTGAAATCGAAGACAGTCGGTGCGTGATGACCACGATATTGTGTCATCGTGTACCATACTCGTTGCATTAATTAAAAAGTTTGATTAAGCAAAAATAAGTAAGGTGATTGTGAATGGAAAAGCAAATATTTTATCCGGACTCTTCGGAAAAAGGCCTTTCTGATGATATGAGATTTTTAAAATTATTATAAATAATTAAAAACAACGTTTTATATTTACCCAATAAAAACTTTATTGAAGCCGTACGGCTTCCACTTTAAAATATCTCTCTACAAGTACATATTTTGACGTGATCTACGTCATCCTCAGGAGTAACTTACAAGACTATTTTATACTTCCCCACTTTTGTTTTTCAATTACACTAAGGTAGTATGTAAGTAACAATGAAGTAGTGTAATTGAAAAACAAAAGGGGAAAGTATAAAATAGTCTTGTAAGCTACTCCTGAGGATGATGTAGATCACCTCGAAACATATACTTGTAGAGAGATATTTTAAAGTGGAAGCCGTACGGCTTTAATAAAGTTTTTATTGTGTAAATATAAAACGTTGTTTTTAATTATTTATTATAATTTAAAAAATTTAAACACAAGTGCCGGTAGTGCATAGATGTGAGACTTGTAGTGTTTGATTGCGAAATTTGCGAGAAAAGTTCCGGACAGACAATCAGACAAACGCATGCGTATTATTTATATAGACACTTCAGCTAACTTAATATTTTATTATTTTTTCGTCATCAGTAATTATTATACATTTATTTTGAACCTATAATAGACTACAAATATAACTTTGATCAGAGTATCTTTACATTATCTACAGCATAAAACTACATACATTAAAGTATGTTAATTAATGACACATTGCTGAATATTTTTTCCTAGTATTTAAAATGCTATTTCAACTGCTACTCTATGACATGACCCACGTCAAATCGGAATTAGTATTCATTAATTATTTTTTTAGTATTCTTTACTTTCGTCACCCTGAAAGTAAGATATTACATATTACTTGAAATAGTATTCATTAATTATTTTTTGGTATTCTTTATTCTCGTCATTCTGAAAGTAAGATATTACATATTACTCGAATTAGTGTTCATTAATTATTTTTTAGTATTCTTTACTCTCGTCATTCTGAAAGTAAGATATTACATATTACTTGAAATAGTATTCATTAATTATTTTTTTTGGTATTCTTTATTCTCGTCACTCTAAAAGTAAGATATTACATATTACTTTAATTTTAAACAAAATTGAATTTTACGATTCTGTTCTTCCAGAAATTATTCAAGTCGTTTGAATTTATGAAGTGTTTTAAGCACATGTTCGTCATTATGAGCTTTTTAACATGCGGTTTCTTTATCTCTATTTATAAATACATTTGAAAGCTACAAAGAAACAAATGTTTTGTACGGTCAAATAGTTATTTAATTGGGTTATTTACACATACCTCTTCCAAGCGGATCTTAATATTTCTCTAACTGTATTTGTACAATTCTTCTATATCAGTTATTTGTTACTTTATCTAAAATGATTTTTTGTTTGAGCTTGTTTACTTTACGTTCTTTGTAATGCGTTTTCTTAAAATCATTATCATGCACCTTCACCCGAAACGAAATGTTTGTTTAATCTCTACAGTATTTAAGATTTTCCGTTTCCCATTAACTAATGAAACCATAGTAATTACTACTAATTTATCTAGTAAGTTTCTTCCTTATTTAAAACAAAGATATTACAGCTAAGTAACAACCCGCAGTCCATCTCGCTATGTACCAGCGAAATGTATCTTTTTCTCAATAATAACTAGAATTGAACTGCACCAAAACGAAATTTTATTCATCTAAAAACAGAGAGGGCGTGTGAGCTCGAGCAAATCAGGCAGCGTGTTTCTTCTGACTCTTGCTGAATTTAGTGGTTTGAAACTGAAATCCGTTACGTAGATGCTTCTCAGAGATTCGTAAGGACATAACTGTACTCGTTCGACTGTTTTTAATACCAGTGTTTCAAGATACAAATAAAAACGTGTATGGAAAATGTAGAAAAGAATCAATTTCACCATGAATAAATCAGCACCAATAGGGTGTGATAAGGTTCAATTGTTTCACTTGATTGTAGTGGTATTCCCAATGCAGCTAAACACATATACACGTGGCGACGTGTTTAGAATGAATACGAATTAAATTGTTTTAGTAGTATGATTTTTAATATAGAGTACCATTAGCTAAGTTGACTTTACTAATTAAGTCATAAAATAAAATAAACATTTACTTGAAAAATAGTAAAATTTTTAAAAGCAACGAAAATAGTGTTTAAAAACTGTTCAAAATCTAGTGATTTAAAGGTGTATATTTCTCGTAAGAATAGATACATTTTCAACCCCCCCCTTCCACTATTGCCTCAGAGGTTTATAAAGCTAAGGGTGGGGTTTCGAGACCCGAGGTGGCCACAACTCGTGTAGCCCATTGTGTAGCTTTGCGCTTAGCAGCAAACAAACAAATATAAATCTTCAAACATCATACAGCAAATGATACATATCACGCCATCTTCCAAAGAAACTTGAAACGATATTTAGCAGAGTAAATACGTCGCTAACGGTCTACTGACCAATGTATTGTTTAAAGTAAACTAATATGTATATTAGGACATTGCTATATATCTGCATTTGCCGATTTATTATAGCCATATTGACTGACCTGGTCAAGATTTAAAGATGAAAACTGCGGACGATAAGAATGTAATGACCTATATAAGTCGCCCCCCAATGGCACAGTGCGGACTTACAACGCTAGAATCCGGGTTTCGATCCCCGTGGTGGGCAGAGCACAGATAACCCATTGTGTAGCTTTGTGCTTAATTGCAAACAACCAAGCAAACAAACCTATATAAGTCAAGCTTGTACGTGTGCCACACTATATTGAGTTGTTTTTTTTAAAAAGAAACTCAAATTGAAGTATCCTCTTCTCTGAAACTTGAAAGCCAATTACCTTATCGATTTACTGCTAAAGTTGTCAAAAAATACATTATATTTGAGAAAAATAAAATTATCATCTTAATTTATATTTTATTTCTAATTACATATTTATTTATTTATTAGTGTGGCCCCAGTGACACAGCGGCATGTCTGCGGACTTACAACGCTAGAAACCGGGTTTCGATACTCGTGGTGGGCAGAGCACAGATAGCCCATTGTGTAGCTTTGTGCGTAAATTCAAACAAACATTTTATTAGTGTACCCAACCCTCAAATTACTGAACTGTTTACATACCTTTTAGCACCGTAGAGGAGGAAGTATCCATATTATATCATATTGAACAGTCACCAGATGGCTTAGCGGTAAGTCAGAGAGTTGTTTGTTTTTGTGTTTGAATTTCGTGCAAAGCTACACGAGCGCTATCTGCGCTAGCCGTCCCTAATTTAGCAGTGTAAGACTAGAGGGAAGACAGCTAGTCATCACCACCCACCGCCAACTCTTGGGCTACTCTTTTACCAACGAATAGTGGGATTGACCGTCGCATTATAACGCCCCCACGGCATGTTTGGTGGGACGGGGATTCGAACCTGCGACTCGCAGATTGCGAGTCGAGCGTCCTAACCACCTGGCCATGCCGGGCCAAAGTCAGAGAGTTTATAACGCTAGAAATCGGGTTTCGATACCCGTGGTAGACAGAGCACAAATAGCCAAATGTATAGATCGCTGATTAACAACAAACAAACAAAAAAAATGTATTGAATAATTGTGATTTTTCCTGTCACACCACAAATAGTGTAAAAAAAAAATTGGAAAATTACTCGTTTTCTATGTGAAATATGTAGGAAATCCTAGCTGGAATTATTGCGGTTACTTGCAATACTGACGATTTTATTTCATTCATCTTTTCCGTGTGTGGCTCATATGAATTCATGGACCCACAATTTGGTGCATAAGTAGTTTAGAAAAATATGTATTTAAAAATCCGATTTGGTCCGGACTCCCATTTGTTATTCTACGGTTGAACAAATACATGACTAGTTTTATAATCTACACGTTAAATTTTGTTCTTTTGATATTTCCAACAATTGCTGTCTTTGCATGAAGATCAAAGAACCAGTTTATACTAAAATTGATCATTTCCAGAATTTTGCGAAATAAATATTTTAAGCTGTATTCTAAGCTTCTTGAGTTTTTTTCGATTAAAATCGTCTTAATGTACTTTTATCATATCTGTGTCGTTTCGTTCTAGTATAATTTCTTTGAAATATTCCTACTAAGAAATTAAATTCTTGTTCTTCAAAGTAGTTTGTTTATCTTTAATGTAGACTTATATATATATATATATATGTATGGGCTATGGCCAGGTGGTTAGGGCGCTTTCAGCTGTGGGGGCGTTATTACGTGACAGTCAATCCCGCTATTCGTTGGTAAAATAGTAGCTCAAGAGTTGGCAGTGGGTGTTGATGACTAGCT
>NW_013667707.1:96987-100466 GCF_000517525.1 Limulus polyphemus
AAACGTGAAACCTTGATTCCTGTTCTCACTGATGTGCTCACAGGGACAGCCACAAAAACAGACATGTTTGTTACATTGCTGAAATATTCTACAAATCGATTAAAACTCGTGCGTGTGATATTGATACTTGGAATTACTTTTTTGATTCAATTAAAGTCTTATTTTACTTTATTATGCTCTCGGGAAAAAAAACGTGTGATTGATTTTGCAACACCCCTTAATATATACACCAATATTACTGTCTCGGAAAATCTAAACTTATTTCATGAAAAAAAGGTTAATTTTAAGACAAAGACATGAAAAATTAGTTTTTATTTTACTTTAGTGTTTTCTTCAGCTTTTGCTTTGTTACATTCTCTCACATCAATTACCTAAGTGATTTTATATATTCACAAACAACTATCTATTAAGAGTTAGTTTAGAATAATTATTCTATCGTATTTCAATTAAACGTGCTGTAAAAGAAACGATATCCTTTATAGCATTTGCATCGTATAACATGATTTAATGTTTGGTAAGATTGTTGGAATTAAGTATTTCCTTATTAGGTTAACCAGTTATTTGAGGAACCCAAACGAAATAAACAAGTCATATTTGTAACTATGATATGATATAAAAAAGATGTAAATAAGAAATAATTCGATTCAAACATGGCTTTTGTTTTTTCACCCAATGCAAACAGACGCATCACAACTTAAAAGACAAAAATCAAAAATGCCTCTCCGAAACGGCGTTCATTCACCAACTAAAGTTCCTGCACGTAAGTTTTTTTGTTTATGATGTTGATATTAGTGTCAAAAATGTTATTACCATAAACACGATTAAGAATGTATTCGAATGAAGCAACTCCGCATAATGCAAGTAACTGTGCATATTATCATTATTATTAATTAATACACGAAATTATTTTTGTTTAATGGATATTTAATAACAAATTGATGCTTAGAAGAAGAATATTTGAAAACGAGGCTCAGAATACAAACTAACGACTATATTTGATAACACAGTGCTGTAAATCTATTGAATATCGTTAAGGACGTGTTCATTTTATTTCTAGAGAGTTTGTATTATACTACAAATTTATTGTAACACATGAAAACGTGACATAAGTTTGAAAATTAAAGAAAGGGATAAATATAAAAATAGTATATTAGGAAAGCTGACTTTTCATTATATAAAATCTAGCATTGTGTAGATTGCTACATTTCTTACACTTCATTCATTAGTATTTTCAATCACAGGATTACCACCGATTAAACCACCTATTGGTCAAGCGCCAATGCCAAATCTAAGGAATGTAACTTCAAAAATCGGATCTCTTGATAACATTAAATACAAACCTGCTGGAGGAGACAAAAAGGTAAAAAAATCAATACTTGATACAGTTTAGAGTAATGTGTTTTAAACACAGACTGTTATCGAAGACAGTTGTAAACGTTTCATTCTTTTTACCTACTTTATTTATTGATTTTTCACTTTCTGATGAAAGATGGTTTATTCCAACTGTTATGGCATAATAGCGACAGAATATATGTTAGTTTTTTTAACACAATTCTACACAGTAGGGTGTCTATCCTTTGTTCATCACGGGGAATCTATCTCCGAATTTTAACACTGTAAGTCTGTAAACTTACTGCTGATTCACTGGTGGACACTACATGATATTGGCCAGAAGTCTTTGAACGAGCACAAGCTTGGTTTGGTTTGAATTTCGCGCAAAACTACTCGAGAGATATCTGCACTAGCCGTCCCTAATTTAGCAGTGAAAGAGTAGAGGGAAGGCAGCTATTCATCACTACCCACCGCCAACTCTTGGGCTAGTCTTTTACCAACGAATAGTGGAATTGACCGTCACATTTATAACGTCCCTACGGCTGAAAAGGCGAGCATGTTTGGTGGGAAGGGGATTCGAACCCGCGACCCTCAGTTCGCTAGTCAAGCGCCCTAACCACCTGGCCATGCCTGGCCTCGAATACAACCTAAAGAAGTGGCCAGTAGATGTCACAAGTTCGTATAGACAAATTGAAAGGAACTCAGAGCCAATGTACGAGTGATTCAATATATGGAGTATAGTTCAAAAGAATCCATGCCTTTCGCATTACACTAAAAAGAGAAAGATGAGCTGTAGGATACTAAAAGTTCAAAGCTTAAGTGGTATATTTTATAAATATAAAATACGAAATTATAACTGGAAGTATGGTGTAATATCTCCTATGTCACACTTAAATACATTTGTAAATACTCGTAGGACACACTTATATACATTTGTAAATACTCCTATGATACACTTATATACATTTGTAAATACTCCTATGATACACTAATATACATTTGTAAATACATACTCCTACGATACACTTGTATACATTTGTAAATTCTCCTATGATACACTTATTTACATTTGTAAATACGACTCAAATAACTGAAATAAATATCAAATAACGTTTGTTAATTGGTTGGAAATTTCGCGCAAAGCTACATAAGGACTGTTTGCACATAGTGGTCCCTAATTTTGTAGAGGCCAATATCAACCACCGCTAACTGTTGAGCTACTTTTGTCTGACCATAAAGTAGGATCTGACTGTCACTATTATAGTGTAATCACGACCACTAATCGCGTTTTTGAAGCAACGGACTGCGAACCATGAGCACTTGAATTCACAATTTGGACACGCTAACTGCTAGCCATACAAGAATCGGGAATGTTGACCTTGATCTATGGCTTAATAGCTCGTAGAGTAACATTACTGTATTTTAAGTATCAGTAGTGAGAAAATTATAACATAACTTATACATTCGCAAAACAAATTTGTTTTTGTACAAATTAAATATTATCATTTTATTGATATTTTTTATGAATTTTGTGTTCAAAGTTATTTTGTAAATGTTGTTTGGTGGTAAGCAATACTCTTAGTAACATGTTAAATTGTTTGACTAAGTTTAAAAAAGATCCTCATTTATCAATATTCCACAACTACTTAATTATAGATTTCCAACTTTCTTGATATCAAAATCATATATATATCTTAGATGTTTTCACTAGCACGTTCTAAATATTAATTTATGTAATTTTTGTAGTGAATGCAAAATAAATATCGGAGTGTTTGAAATATTTAGAATTGAGTTATAGCAAAAACAGAAAAGTATTTAAATTATCTGGAGAACATTTGCAGGCGATACTTCAATAATTTATCTTTATTCTATAAAAACAAAACAAAACATATAAAAGGATATTGCAGAGTTTATGTTTTAAAAAAAGGATCTAAATATATAATGTAATAGAAAACGAATTCTCCGAAGTGTACCAGTTTTGTTTCAAGTTTTTATCAAATATATATATCAACTACTATATATATATATATGAATAAGTTTATCAAGTATTTATATCAAATACTACATATATATGAATAATTTTATCAAATATTTATATCAAATACTACATATATATGAATAGGTTTATCAAATATTTGTATCAAATA
>NW_013667707.1:101435-107722 GCF_000517525.1 Limulus polyphemus
TATCACATACTATAAATATATGAATAAGTTTATCAAATATTTATATTAAATACTATATGTATATATGAATAGGTTTATCAATTTTTTATATCACATACTATAAATATATGAATAAGTTTATCAAATATTTATATCAAATACTACATATATATTAATAAGTTTATCGAATATTTATATCAAATACTATATGTATATATGAATAGGTTTATCAAATTTTATATCACATACTATAAATATATGAATAAGTTTATCAAATATTTATATCAAATACTACATATATATGAATAGGTTTATAAGGCAGTCTGTACTGTACAATAGATTGTATACTCTTTTGGGTTACAATAATTGTATCACGTTTTATATGTCTGGGGCGACTTTAACAAATTTTGAAATACTAAAAAGGAAAAACAAAAACTGTAATAACTGTGATGCATCTTCCTAGTAGTTTGAAATAGTTGCATTTCAAAAATGTGTTTATCATTCAAAGGAGGAGCTACAAACGCCAAAAATAAACACAGTAAAGGAGTTAAACAATATAATTCTAGCATAATGTTCATTTTATGAATACTACACAGAGAAAAACATGATAATATCTCCAATTTAGAGTGCTTTACGATTTTAAATGAGAAGAACTCGATTTTTCGTAAATGTTTACTTCTCCTAATTAAAAAAAACATTTTCTAAGTAAAACTTAACATTAATTAAAATTAATGCTACATTAATCAATGTTTTCAAACTTTATCTAAAGTCATTTGTATAGAAGATTACTGTTGACAAGAGATTATGGTTTTAAGCCACATTTCCAATATATCAGTGTAATAGCAAAGTTAATCTTACCTATTGTTTTGTTAAGCTATCCTAACTTTATATCTGTTATTTTTACCCATTGTGTTGTTAAGCCATCTTACCTTGATATCAGTGTAATAGTAAGGTTAGTTTTATCCATTATTTTGTTAAGCCATCTTAACTTCATATCAGTGTAATAGTAAGGTTAGTTTTATCCATTATTTTGTTAAGCCATCTTACCTTGATATCAGTGTAATAGCAAGATTAGTTTTATCCATGATTTTGTTAAGCCATCTTAACTTCATATCAGTGTAATAGTAAGGTTAGTTTATCCATTATTTTGTTAAGCTATCTTACCTTGATATCAGTGTAATAGCAAGATTAGTTTTATCCATTATTTTGTTAAGCCATCTTAACTTCATATCAGTGTAATAGTAAGGTTAGTTTTATCGTGCTCCTTTTAGTAGAGTTTTACATGACAGTTTTGTCGACGATAATAAAAGACAAACCAGTATTGTTAATACACACCTTTCAATATATAATATATTGCAGCTATTGATCTCTAATAGATTAAAATTATCATGTCCTAAAGAAAAACGAAATCTTCTAGAATGGACAAAGTAACATAAAAGCTAAAGTCACACGTTCAGAATGTGTGCTTGAACGTGTGCATCGGTCCTGCAAAGCTTTCCTGTAAGTACCATAAAAACTAAGGGTATGAGTGCTTTAGCGCGTACATTGGTCCTGCAAAGTTGACCTTTAAAGGTAGAGAGTTGTGACAGAATTCAAAGTTCTGCACTGTTCAATGGGAGACGTATATATTGTACAGGAATGTACAAGATGCAGATTATGTATGTATATATATAAAACTGTATAATGATTAGGCTTAAAAATGCCTCTTTTTTTAGTTTATATTCTAATATAACAAGTTTTAAAACAAGGCTTCGATAGTTTAAACTTCCCCCTTTTTTTTTCCACAGAGGTCGTTGTGCCTTTGAAAATATTTTCACCAGAAAATGACATCATTGACAAAATTTATTTAATTATCGCATATTTCTCTTACAGCAAGTGGTGACAAAAAAGTTAGAATGGACTGCTGAATCAAAGGTTAGATCATTGGATAACGCTACGTACAAACCTGGCGGTGGAGGAAAGAAAATCCCCACTCAGAAGATAGAGTGGAATGTGAAACCTAAAGTAGGAGCTAAAAATCTTACTTACACACCAGGTGGAGGCCAAGTTAAGGTAGGAACTCAAACGTTTAATTAAAAGGCAAATGCTAAAATAAAAATTAAAATTAAACTTTTACCTAACTAAAAGGGAAGGTTTTTGTTTTTGAATTTCGCGCAAAGCTACACGAGGGCTATCTGCGCTAGTCGTCCCTAATTTAGCAGTGTAAGACTAGAGGGAAGGCAGCTAGTCAACACCACTCACCGCTAACTCTTGGGCTACTCTTTTACCAACGAAAAGTGGGATTAACCGTCACATTGTAACGCCCCCACGGCTGAAAGGGCGAGCATGTTTGGTGGAACTGGGATTTGAACCCGCGACCCTCAGACTGCGAGTCAAGCGCCAAAAACCACGTATCGCATTTATGTAATACATATGTTGTAAGTAACCGTACCAGGCCTACACGAGTGAAGATAGGAATTTGGTTAAGGGCTAGGAAAATGCAATTACGAACATATAATCCGCATAGACAAAATACTGGCAGAATGGAGCAATAGGTTCATTAGTGGTTGTGAACATTGATTACACTACATCTTTATTAAAGCTTAGCCATGGTTGAGCAAGCTCTTCAGGACACCAGTTATTGAAGTTAATCTACGTCTGACTAAGTTATGCTAAACTCTAATCAACTTTACATTCTGAAAATATAATACTTAATTAATAGCTAAGAAACTAATTACTTTGGAGTTGGTTTAATCAAATTATTTACAACTAGCGAAAGTATCCGGCTTGCTCGAGTTATTTGGTTGATATATTCTAGATGACAATGTCAGTATGTGTATTCTGAACCTATTGTAGCATAGAAGAACAGTCAAAAATATTTTAAACATTTTTATTTCCTAGAAACACAAAAAATTCGAAAAGGTACGATGATAATAAAATTATTATAGATAATTATAGATGTCTCTATACGTCACGTTATCTAACCTGTATAAAAGCCATTGTGTGTCGCGTCGCGTCACGCTTGATTTTTGACCAACTTATTCACCCTATCGCCATGTTGAGAAAAACAGTGTTCAGTTATTTGGTAACCAAAACTAAAATGCCATTGATAAATCAAAAATTCATACTGAATGTTATTAAGAAAACTATAGTCATTATTAAATACCTTATAAAGTGTCACTGATGCACCAAATGGTTTTTATATTTGTTGTTTTCTGTCTGTCTGTCTGTGATTTATATCTATAATTTGTAGTATAAAGAACCACTTATTTTCTATGTGGTTTTTCTCTAGCTTGCCTCATTAAAAAGATGTGCATGCGCGCACGGACGTGGATAGCTCATAATACCCAGGTGTAAACCCTCAGGGCCCACTTAGTATGGGTGCAACATTTCAAGTTTTTAGGTTCTTTCCTCTTGGAGTTATAGCGGTCACACACAGACCCACAGACACGCCCTTTTATTATTATAGATGGTTCTTTAGGTAGCAAATATTTCTAAATTTGACTAAAGCTTTTCTTCTTATCGATTAATTATAATGGAGCATATTTGGTTATCTTGGAATTTGTTCAATTCACTTATTGGCAAAAAAAAGAAGCTAAAACTGTTCAAATATATCGTCAAATGTTATAAGCCGGTATGTGTAGCTGGCTTGGTTTCTTATTATCGCAGCTGAAACATAGCTTTAGTCTTAACGAAGAGATTATGAGGAGTTGAAAAGTTAACGTTGGATCAAAAAGCAAGGGATCTATTATAGAGCTGAAAAAATATGAATATCGCTAATGCTACATGCTTTGGTACACACTTATGAACTACATTTTAATAAAGACTGTAAGTAAACGAAAGTTAAGAAAAAATCAAAAAAGATCGTATATCTACCGCACAGTCTGAGTATTTTGAACTAATAAGAAAAACATTCTGTAAGTTCTAAATAGAAAAAGTTAAAAAAATCTTACATCTAAGGTACAGATTCAATAGAGAAAGAGAGATAGAGATAATATGTTTAAAAGCTTAAACCTCAGGGATAACCTGCAAGTACAATTAAAAAGTTAGAACTTATACCAAAAAGGCACAATGAGATATCAAACGTTTTCACGATTCTTCTAAATTGTTCTTACTTTACTCTTTTTCTCAAATAAGGATTCTCCAGAAATTTATGAATGATTTGGAAAGCTTACGACCAGCAAGTAATACAAATTAAGAACTGGACTTGGTTGTGATTTAGCGTAACTGATTTGACGTACTTTAATACTTTCTCCAGTCAGGTTCAATGTTGGAGGAAATTAATATTTCCATTTCTGGTTTAATTAGATTTTAATTTTGCTCGGAATCATTAAAAGAACATACCACACTTGTGTTTCAAATATGAAAACAATTTGTAAAATATTTCATTAAATTTACTGATAAGAAAAAACAGGGGTTCGATTCCCCGTGGTGAAAATAGCGTACATAGCCTACTGCGCTCCCCGATGGCTAGGCGGTGAGTCTGAGGGCCTATAACGCTAGAAATCGGGTTTCGATACCGTAGAGGAGAGGGCATAGATAGCCTGTTGTTTAACCATGTGCTAAACAGCAGACAAACAAATTTATCGTGTAGCTTTGTGAAAATAAGAAATAAAACATATTTTAACCTTTTTTCGTTAATAGTTGAGGTGAGTATGTTTAAAGTTTTTTTTTTCTATTGTAAAAGATAAGCATGTGAAGCCTAAAGAAGGTATAGTAAATTCTACGTTATTATTATTATAATTCTGAAAAACGGATAACAACATGATATTTCTTTAATTTTGGGGTAGTGGAATTTCTGAATAAAATATGCCGTAAATAAATAAGCTTCAAATAATTTTACCATAATAAACGTATTTCAGATGAAAGTAAAATTATTGTTTGAAGAAAACATTTAAAAACTACATTTCTTAACATGTATAATTATATGTTACAGCTAAACACCTCCTTTGCAGTCAATATATTAAGGAAGTATGCCGTACTGTGAATATTTGAATAGAGATTGGTGGGATTAGAATTGGGATTGGTGTTTTTACTAAATTAAAATTGAGGTATCGGAAATTTGAGTAATGAATCTCGTAGTTCTCACTTTAATACTTTGTAAGATTTGTTTGTTTTGAATTTCGCGCAAAGCTACATGGGGGATATCTGCACTAGCCGTCCCTAATTTAGCAGTGTAAGACTAGAGGGAAGGCAGCTAGTCATCACCACCCACCGCCAACTCTTGGGCTACTCTTTTTACCAACGAATAGTGGGATTGGCCGTCACATTATAACGCCCCCACGGCTGAAAGGGCAAGCATGTTTAGTGTGACGGGGATTCGAACCCGCGACCCGCAGATTGCGAGTCGAGCGCCCTTAACCACCTGGCCATGCCGGGCCACTTTGTAAGGAATATGAAAAGAAAGATCGAACATTCCAAATGAGTAGAGTGAATGTGAAAAGAAGACGTTAATTCTTTTTGAATTTTAGACTCACAAGAACAAGAATAACAGACGGTTTTAAGTGATAAACTGAGTGATTTAGTATCTACTTATTTTTATTTGCGTTTGCTCCTTTCTACGAAAGTTTATAAATTTAATTATTGTACTAACCATGTTTTAACTACGAACTTTATCACTTTAGGGCTGGAAGTGACATTTTTTTTTATAATATCTTGAAAATGTAATTGAAATTTACAGCATCATTAAAATCTTGCATAAATTTTAAATGAACTGGTAGGTTAATTTGTAGCCTTTTGTGATTATATAAAGTAACAAAGAGGGATTTTTTTTCTTAAGATCGAATCTCGAAAATTGGAATGGAAGCCAAATGTTGCATCAAAGATTGGTTCCACAGAAAATATAAACAATAAGCCAGGAGGTGGTCAAGCGAAAATGAAAACCGAAAGGGAACATCTCGAAGAAAAGGATCCTTCTCCAGTAATCTCCCTCCCTACATCTGAGAAGGGTGATGAAACAACGGTAGAAAAACCAAGCGTGTTTTATTCTTTGTTGTGTTATTTTCTTCGATACATTGCCAAAAAAAAAAAACAACAACAAAAAACTGACGTTTCTATCTTATAGATTACACAGGCCTGCGATGGTTTTATTGTCTTGAAATTTGTACATGTTCTACAATAATTCCTGTACGCTGAATCCGAAAATGATATCTATTTTTTTCCATAACGTACAGATTTTTCACAAAACGTCATAACGCAATACATAAAGGAAAGACCACAACACGTAGTTTTGAGACTAAAAGATTTCACAAAAGAAAATCAGGATAAATCAGGATCCATATTAGTTTGATATCAATGTTCTTCCCTTTTCTTCAGTTTGTTTGTATTTT